>NC_051219.1:13171686-13289186 GCF_015220715.1 Pygocentrus nattereri | reverse complement strand
TAGTCCATCTCTTTCTCTGCATTTTATTAGTGTGTTGCACTGGTACGAGTGGATGAGACACAGCAGTGCTACTGGAGTTTTTAAACACTGTGTCCACTCACTGTCCACTCTGTTAGACACACCTACCTTGTTGCTCCACCTTGTAGAAGTAAAGTCAGAGATGACAGCTCATCTATTGCTGCACAGTTTGTGTTGGTCATCCTCTAGTCCTTCATCAGCGGTCACAGGACGCTGCCCACAGGATGCTGTTGGCTGGATATTTTTGGTTGGTAGACTATTCTCAGTCCAGCAGCGCCACTGAGGTGTTTAAAAACTCAAACAGCATTGCTATGTCTGATCCACTCAGACCAGCGCAACACAAACTAACACACCACCACCACGTCAGTGTCCCTGCAGTGCTGAGAATGATCCACCACCCAGATTGCACATGCTCTGTGGTGGTATTGTAGTGGTCCTGACCACAAAAGAACAGGAAAAAGGGGGCTAACAAAGTATGCAGATAAACAGATGGACTACAGTCTGTAATTGTAGGCCTATATGGTAAGAGTAGCTGATGAAACTGAGAGTGAGTGTAGACACAAGGTACACTCATCGGCCACTTTATTAGGTACACCTGTTCAATTGCTTGTTTACACAAATAGCTAATCAGCCAATCACATGGCAGCAACTCAATACATTTAGGCGTGTAGAGGCGGTCAAGACAACTTGCTGAAATGCAGACCGAGCATCAGAACGGGGAAGAAAGGGGATTTAAGGGACTTTGAATGTGGCGTGGTTGTTGGTTCCAGACAGGCTGGTCTGAGTATTTCAGAAACTGCTGATCTACTGGAATTTTCACGCACAACCATCTCTAGGGTTTACAGAGAACGGTCCGAAAAAGAGGAAATATCCAGTGAGCGGCAGTTGTATGAACGAAAATGCCTTGTTGATGTGAGAGGTCAGAGGAGAATGGGCAGACGGGTTCCAGATGATAGAAAGGCAACAGGAACTCAAATAACCAACCAAAATCTCTGAGGAATGTTTCCATCACCTTGTTGAAAGTCTGCCATGAAAAATTAAGGCAGTAAAAATAGAAGTTAGGGCTAGGATTAGGGTTATGGTTAGACTTCTTATAATATTACACATACCTATATATAATGTATAATACATAATATTACACATTATGTATTAAATTACTACATAGACATTAATCTTCTTAAATTCGTATTGCACATTCACACTTACATATGTATAATACATATGGGGCTTATAATTACATTTACAATTATACGTATTTAGAATGTGTAGGGGACAGATGAGTTTGGGCACCCCCGTCAAATGATATGTAAGAGAACACACTTCTGTACATTTAAATGCACAATTTGCTTATTTTGCCATATAAAAACATTAAATGTGGCCTGTGCAATAGTTATGGCACATATATTTCCAGTATGTTAAACTCAATAAATAGAGATTATGAACTAACGTTTGCAGGAAAATGCCATATTTACGTTTGTTCCCTGTAGAAGATGTGGTAACTTATGTTCACTTATAAAGTATAGAAGACATTTGCATATGACTGTGTATAATACAAATGAGACATATTATGATTACAAATAATTGCTCATATTACTTTTCAGGATGAACGAACCAGTAGAAATGGTCCAAAATGACTTAGAATAAAATCTTGTTACATATGATTTAATACATATGGGGCATGTGTATGACCTAATGTCCTGATATTAAAACTATCCCGTGTGTGTGGGTGTATGTGAGAAGTGGTTCTCACCATGTGCTGGCTTTCTTATCTTCATCATGAGGCCCGTGCGAGGGGGGAGTGAGCGAGATAGAGAGAGAGTGCACGCTGTGGCCATTTTGCCTGTGACGTTGTGCAACACTCAACACTGATCTGAAGCTGAGGAGTGATGAGGCTGCAGACCACCCCCTCCCTCCTTCTTTCTCCACCCTCCTTCTTTGTTCTCTACCCTTCATGTCCTTCACTCCATCCCCCCTTCCCTCCTCCTCCTCCTCTTCCCTTTCTTCTCAGTTTTCCTCGAGCTGTTGTTTTGTTTCTGTTCTTCTCTGTGCCATCGCAGACTGTCCCGGGACTCCGCCCCTCTTTTGTCCACTCACCAGTGCCTGTTTTTCTTTTATCCCCCCCCACCCCTCACACCCGTTTGTCATGAAGAAATGCTGACGTGCCTCTAATCTAATTACTGATGGCTGTTGGTATCTCTTCAGGCTCCGATGACCTTTGACCTATTTCTTTACATTACCTATTCCACTTCCTACTGGGCACAAAAGCTTCATTTCGGGGCTCGAACAAGGCTGGTGGATTTCAATTTTGACAAGTCTACAAATGTACAAGCGAACAGATGAAAAGATGGCGATGAGCGGATGAACGGAGGCAGCTAATGCTCAAAAACAAGGCAGGGTTTTCTCATTCTCACCTCCTTCTCTGCTCTCACCCTCCCCCCATTCCTGCTCTTCCTTTCAAGCCATTATTCTGTGATCATTTATTCATTAAATAATAATTACCACTTAGAGTTAAAAGTGCCTCGAGACACTAGATACTGATCCATAATTCTATTAAAGGAATACTCCAGTGTTTTTCCACGTAATCTCTATCTGCCGCGTCTGCGGCACACGGTTGATCACCACAGACAATAATTTTAGCATATTCCCCTGTTCTCAACAAAAGAACATAAACCTGTGGCTACCCAGCAAACCTATAATAGAATCCTATAGGCAGTTGCTTCAGCACTTGCCTATTGGCTTCTATTCCAAGGGAGTTGTGGTCAAGCTTTCTGTTGTTTTATAAATCCAGGGAAAATGATTGACTGCACGTCACAGATGTAGACAGAGGGCTGAAACATAGAACTGGACGCTGTTCGACTGATAACAGTGTGGGACTCTAAAGACTGTGGCTGCATGTGTTGTGATGCAAATGCAATCTGTGAAAAGGGCACAGTCTCAGGTCAGCAAGAGGGCAGCACATGACCTTATGTGGACAACATGGAGGATGTTGATGGAGAAAGTGAAGGCTGTGACAAAGGCTAATCTTCCGCCGTCGTACTGCAGTGGGCTCTGATTGGAAGGGACGGTGCAATGGAGCTTGAAGCCTTCCAAAGGTTAAACACCCCCCACGCTGAACGTCATGCAGGGCCTTCACTAAGAAATAAACACATCAGGATGAAAGCTGCCGACAACAAATGTAAAAATGCATTGATGCGTCAATCTGAAAGTCACCCACACTGATTTTGTAACGTTAGCAAATGATCGGGATCAAATTTATGTGCTTGTTTTTTGAAACTGAAAAAGTGACCTATTGATCTGGTTTGTTTTTACTGAAATTTCTTCAGAACAAATGTGCCGATGTATTGTTGTCAGTGTCTATATTCCACTACTTTCTAAACTGCATTTGTGCATTACACATGTTTTTAAATACATTTCAGAATCATAACAAAATAATTGAATCAAATCAAACTGAGTTGTGGTGAAATTAGCAATTTCATGGTATTTTCTAAAGAATTTAAGAAATGTCAGTGTGTTTTTAAATGTAATTCTAATCCATACGAACTGATCAGTACCAAAATATTCAAGTCAAATTGAATCAAATCAAGACCACGTTTCAGTGTAATGCCAAAATCATGAATCTAATTCCATCTGATGAAAGTTCAGATTTCATGCACTGAACTGTTTCTTGAAGGACAACTGAATTTTTATGGCTCAAGAGATTCACAACGCTACTGCCCACTGTTGCCGCTGACCTGCTTCAGCGTGGAGAAGGGAGTAGACAGGCTGAGAGGAGAAATATATCACATGCATTCCAGTGGGAGATTAGTAATGTAAGGTGATGATATAACATCTTTAGCGTTAACCCACAGACATCTAGACAATGCTATAGAACTGCTATTTACATGTAGCTATGAAGTGTACAGTTAATGTCAGTTAGGTAGACTAATGTATTTCAATCAGTTTATTTTCTATATACAGGCTGGAGTCTGAATAAGGCATCAATGTAATAATAATATAATAATAATACACATTTTTAATAATAATTATAACAATAATAATCATTTTATTTATATAGCACTTTTCATGATGGTGGCTGCTCAAAGGGCTTTACAGACAGGTGATAAAACAGTTATAGAAGAGATCATTAGAATTGAATTAGAATCAGAAGAAAATCACTTTCTAAGCCGCTTCTCCCTCAGGGTGGCACGGTGGGTAGCGCTGTCGCCTCACTGCAAGGAGGGCCTGGGTTTGATTCCCTGGCCGGACGACCAGGGTCCTCTCTGTGTGGAGTTTGCATGTTCTCCCCGTGTCTGTGTGGGTTTCCTCCGGGTTCTGCGGTTTCCTCCCACAGTCTAAAGATATGCTATATTGCCCTTAGGTGTGAGTGTGCAGAAAAAGATTCAATTACAAGATAAACACCACAAGACATTCAGTTTTAGTTAAATACTAGTTTAAAGAGATATGTTTTTAGGTGCTTCTTAAAAGTGAGCACTGAGCTTGACTGTCATGTAGATGCATAATAACTGAAAGAGGCCTCTCCATGTTTGCTGCATTTTACAGAGGGTATTTGTAGACGGCCACTATCTGCAGATCTTAGATTTCATGCCAGAACATAACCAGACAGACACTCTGTGATGTAAGCAGGTGTTTTAGGGTTGTTTTGAGCTTTAAAGACTAGTAGCAGAACCTTAAAATCTATCCTAATTGATACAGGCAGCCAGTGCAGTTCCTTTAAACCAGGAGTAATCTGATCTCTCTTTTGTTTTTGTTAGGATGCATGCTGCTGCATTTTGCACGAGTTGTAAGGGATGTGTAGTTCGCTTAGGAAGTCCAGTAAGAAGAGCATTACAGTAAGGGATGGTTTATCATTCCATAAAACAAGAATACATAACAACAACTTTTCTTCAGATTCAAATGATAACACAACATACAAACACAACTCTGGCATGGAGCGAAAATTTAGAGTCTGTACTTTCACCAAAATTTCTCTGGTTGTTTTAATGACCTATGATTGTGAAATAATTAGTATTAAATGATGGGCTTTTGCTATTGTTGATGATAACTGCATGTTCATAGGGTTAGATGTGCATTAGTTGAGTACCAAGGACAGGCCATGACTTTCTAGCAATGAAGTAGGCTGTTTATTAAGGAGACTACCTTACTTAGTTATTTAGATATAGTATAGATATTTTGATAACATTACTTCAGAGATCAAAATACTCAATTTGGTTGAGTGCAGCAATGTTCCATAGCTTAAACAATGACTTAACAGGTTGTTAACACTGAATGTCACAGCTATCAGGTAATTTATCGCAGGGTAATTGTGCTTGCTTTCAAGAAGATATATACTGATCAGCCACTTCATTAAAACCACCTCCTTGTATCTACACTCATTCCCCATTTTATCAGCTCTACTTACGATACAGGTGCACTCTGCAGTTCTACAATTACAGACTGTAGCCCATCTGTTCCTCTGCATACTTTGTTAGCTCCCTTTCACCCTGTTCTTCAATGCTCAGGACCCCCAGGGACCCTCACAGAGCAGGTATTTGGGTGGTGGATCATTCAAAGGGGAATTCCACCCTTTAAAAAATGTTTGCACAATTAAATAGATTAAGATGTAAACAGTGTCATTCAGAGAGGTTTGGTGTGAAATGCTCAGTTCTTGAGAAACCTACAGAATCAGAATGGTTCACAGTGGTGGTGATAGGAACCAGACGGCTGAAACATTTTATGCCTCTAAAAGCAACCTTGCAGAAAGCTATTACATGAAATTATTACAAATACACTGCATGAGACATTGCACAAAACATTAGAAGATTTTTGTATTAAAAAAAAAATCATGATGGAAAAGTACGTTCAGAGTGTTGTGAGGCTTTGGTTGTGTCCAAAGCAAAGTTATTTTTACCGTTTTTAAAAATCATTATCCATGCATAAAAACCCAGAAGGCACATAAAAATTCACTGCTCATTGTGGATAGTAAATAAAATGGCTACATTTGTGTTGTGACCCCTGGTTCCTATAACCCCTGTAAAGAAGTCGGGAAGATTCTCTGCAATGAACCATTTCACACCAAACCACTCTGAATGACCTTCTTTATATCTTAATCTCATTACATCGCATTACAACTGAATTATGTCGAAATTTGGAGGAATTCCCCTTGAAGTCCAAACACGGCTGAGCTTTCTTAGTTTCTGAGTGATGTGAAATCCTACTGTTTGGAGCATTTTCAAGTTGTTACTAGCTAACACAAACATAGAAATGCATTCATCCTTGCATTTACGAGCTTCGATGAAGAAGAACATGATCTGGCAAAGAACCTCTGATAAATTCAGCCCATTCATACAGAGAATAAAACGCTTTGAACTCAATTCACTCTTTCAAGGTGACACGCCGTGGGTGATGTCACAAGTGTATCCCAAAGTCCTTTGCGGCAGTTCTGCGTGGGCACTTTCTGTGTATCCATGAGTGCACAAGGAACACGAGCCAGCCAGACAACATGCAGACATGCTGAGAGAGAGATTACTCTTCAGACATGACTGAACAAAAAAGCGTAATGTGAAAGGAAGAAGCAGCAATGAATACAGAAGGGTATCTTTTGGAATCCTGGCAGGGTTTGGTATTTCTAATGTATGAAGTAATCTCACTGTAACACCTACCTCGTATTTTGACTCACTGTACAATTTACGAGCTCCATCTAGCTCATAGGTCCACTATGTTGGTGTACAGTTCCAGTACAGTTTCTCATAGTGAATTCGGGTAATCGCTAAACTTTTGCTATAGCTACTACACAAAGTAAGAGATTACTGCAGCAATATTGTATGGACATGAAAATATTGTAGTGTTATAGAAATATTACAGGCCTATATCCTTCATTTTTCCTGTATTTTTATTTTTTCTTATGATGTGTGCTTATATGTGGCTAAAACAGTCAATAATTCATTTTAACATGACTATTTCTCCAACTACTCTTTAAGGCCGTTAAGGCTGATATTTGAGAATGAGCTCTGTTCTGAATGGCTGTCAAATACTGTACATCAATCCAAAAGACTGAAACACTTCTTCCTCATTTCAGCTTGAATAAGTGGAGCTAAACTGCTGTAGGCTGAATAGGTGGACATATGCAAATGTACTGGATTTCCTGAATGCAGGCTAAATAGGTGTATTTATACAAATGTGTTGATTTTCATGACATCCCAAAATAATAAATTCAAAACAGGCTGTTTTTACAGCTTAGTTTACATGTATGAACTGTATGGACTGAGGAGTGAATGTTTCAAGTTGAATAATGTTTGCATACTACAGTAAAAAGTGCAGAAAGTTTGTTTTTTCAGCATAAGTCTCCTTTAAATAGATTTAAATTCAATGTATTTTTTGTCAGTGTTTTCCTGGATAATGTATCAATCAGTAATAAAAAGGCAAATGTCACACTGTGTGTCTATCAGCAAGTAATAGAAAGTTATGCCCTGCCATTTAGCATTGAAAATGTGCATATCTGAGTCATCAAGAACTTTTCTCGTTGAGTAATCTCCAATACACTTGTGTGTGTTGTTTCTGACACTGTGTGACATACTGCTATCTATAAAAATAGACAAAAAATAGATATTGCACAGCTAAAAACAGTAGTTTGAAGCCTGAATTTTGTCTAAACTTTTGTCAAATTTTACAGATAACAGTATGTAAAGCAAACGTTGGATGCCAAACATGGCTGATCGACTTCATTAGGATTAAACTGTGCTGAACTATTTCTTTAACACCTACATTTTTTCACTAAGCTAAAGAACCTGAGCGGTCTTGATGTTGTCGTAAGGGATTAAGGCAAAATTAATCCACAGGCGAGACTTAGCTTCATGGCTTATGGGCCAGCAGAGGGAGTCTAAATGTGCACGGCCTCTAAATCACACATTCTACTTATAAATGTGCAACCACATATACTCAGACATGTAAACAGGTGTGGGCACTCCAGCTCTCTTTCATGTAAAGAAGCATATGATCATACATGTGGCCTGTCATGCAGCCTATAAATTACACGGTAAGTACAGATAATTAAGATAAAAACATAACCACATTGTTACTTTATCGCTGAGATAATCAAAGGCTGTTTTTTTTTTGGTTCATAATGTAGAATGTGTTCTTCCTGTTCCTGCAAAGACACGGCTCGTGCTCACATCCTGTGAAGCGAAATAGTCTGGAAATGTCTTTCAAGCGTTTCCCATATAGGAATAAATGGGGTAATGGGACTGGCACGCTGCCAAGTCCGAGAGCCACTCCAAGTGCACAGTAATTCCAATATGCGGCTGAATGCAGTCATAAGCATGTTAATGGCAGATACTTTACAGCCCCCAGGAAGAATTTGGAATGCCCTGTAGTGCGGCCTGGCCTACTGTTGCCCCATGGCCACGGACATTTTTATACACCCCACATTCCAGTGTAGACCAATTGTCCTTTCATTCCTTCACATATCTTTCAGCACACGTACTTGTCCGGTCCACGCTCCACCCACAAACACATTCATTCACAGCCAGGGTTGCTAGGTTGAACAAACTTTACAGAATGCTACATAGAGACTGCATTCTTTTCAAGCATGTATCTTTAGTTGATTTTCAATGTGAAAATAAGTTAATAAATCTTCTACAGGGAACAAACTAAACAAAACTAAAACAGATTTTTGTGCACTGTTTCAGTTTACCATGTCGGGAAAAATAAAATATCATAAAATATAAAATATTATACATTTTGCAAAGGTCCAATATGCATATGACTGCATTGTATCCAACTTTATCCTGCAATAAAATAGTCCAATTCAATAACCTTGTGTCTTACATTTTATAGTGGCTAAATACAGCATGCTACCATTTTAATTAGGTCAAATGGCATTTTTGAAAACACTCAGTAAAGCTTGTCCAACCTTGAAACAGTTGATGCGAAAGAGCCCATTTGGGGGGGCAGCCTGGATAAACTGGTGACTAATATACACTCACCGCCACTTTAATATACATGTATTTTTCCACAAACACACATGATAATTAAAAGGTAAATTACAATGTTAATTACTAAATACTTTAAATATTTGCTAATTCACTTGGTATATATATATATATATATATATATATATATATATATATGTATATATATATATATATATTTGTTTGTTTGTTTATTTGTTGCAAGCCTGCAACGGGAAATACTGGAAACCTTGTAGCTCCACTTTGCTGGTTTACAGTTAGAGACTGTAGCCGATCTGTTGAGGCACAGTTTGTGTTTGCCATCCTCTAGTCCTTCATCAGTGGTCAGTTTCTGACCACAGAGCTGGTCCTGGCTGGATAGTTTTGAGGAGTAGACCACTCTCGACCTAGCAGTGATGCATGTAAAAAAACCCAGCAACACCGTGCCTGATATACTCATACCAGCAACACACACACACACTACCATGTCCATGTCACTGTGATGAGAATCATCCTCCACTCAAATAACATATGGTCAACAGTAGTCATGTGGTCATAACCTGACCAATGACGACTTGGGTAGAGGGTGGCTGATAACTTGTGAAGGTGGGCTATAGTCTGTAATAGTATAGTGGATCTATAAGGTAGGTGGATTGTGTTGGCCAATGAGTGGAAGTACATTGTGGGCATATCTAATAATTCCAATAGGGTGAATGGTGAGCATATTTTATTTAATGAGTTCTTCAATGAAAAACGTTGGTCTACCTGGCCTTAGATGCCCACATATAGCAAGAAAAATATATATATAATTAAACTACTGTACTGTAAGTTAAGACCAGTTACCAGGGGCAAATCCTCCCACTCCCCTTATTGTTTCTGTCAGAGGTCAAGGTCAAGAAGCAGCAGGTGGGAGGGAGTAGGAGTGTGTGTTTTCACAAATCTTGTACTCAGAGGTTTCCTCCCCAATAAAATGCAAAACCACTTGCTGTGTTACTGCCTGCTTATTTCTTTTATTCACTCACAGTGTCGTTATCCAGTTTAGCTGTGGAGAAGCTGCCTGTGCCAATCCTCTGACGATGCTTTCAAGTCGCCAAACACATTTGGTGATAAAGATAACTAATGACATTTACACAGGCCCTTTTCCTTTTTTTATTCGCTTTGAAAGCCGGCGAAAGTGGCGCTGCAGTTTTTTTTTTTTACAGCGCTGGGTCCCTTCACTCCCACAGACGGTGTTTGTTTTTCCAGCTGGAAAGGGAGCGGGAGGATCCCGAGTCTGAAGACAGAGAGACAGCCAGAGATTGGGGCCACTCTCACAACTAAAAAGATAGTTGGACAAAAAACAAATCAAATTAACACAGTTTTCCATTCACCACACAGTATAGTCAATCAGCCAAGACATGTTTAACCTCCAAAGTCGGCTCCTTGGAGCTACAAGGCCAACAAGCTAAGAAGCATGGAGCTCATCGCTTGTCCAAACTCTGTGTCTAAAAACATCACTTGCCTCAAACAGAGTCATTAAGTAATCTGAAATAACTTGCACGTGTGGTCACTGGCACTCTAGGATTTATTGTCATCTACAAAATGGACAAAAGTAAGCTAAAAACTTGAAGACTGAATTTTGACTCTTGTCCATTTGAATAAATACAGTGTCAGAAGCCACATTTGCAAATCTATTTGAGTTTACAACTGGGGCACGTGTGTAATGATTTAGGCCTGCAGTTTGCACAGTGCTAACGGATTGTTAACTTGCTCCCATTACTTGTTAGCCACATTAGCTCCATTAACTCCATTACAAAAACAAAGATGTGAATTTCAGACACCAAACATGTCTTGGTAGATCAATCAAATCGAGGCTAAGGAAGATTTTTTTTTTCTTTTAGCCAAACTATTTCTTTTGAAGCAGACGTGGAAAGGCACATGGTTGGGATCAGACGGGAATTTTTTGCTCACTGTCTGAATAAAGAGCTGATCCTGGATCAGATAATGTGTGTGTGGGTGTGAATGAGCATGAGAGGAGACTGTGTGTCTGAGGATGAGTGCTGGGGAGGTTCCTGGGTGTGTGGGCGTGTGCTATATAAGAGCAAGCATCTCTCCTGTTTGAGTGGACTGTGGTTTTCCCTCTGGACCAGGAACTACTCTGCATCCCCGCCGCCCCCATTTTAGACACAAAGCCAAGAAGATGGCCTAGATTTCAGCACGTGCACGAGAGGAAAAACACATGCGTGCAGACACACATACTCATGCTTTAAGGCAGGGATGGGAGAAAATTACACAAGCTTTTCCAGCCATTCACCCATACACAGTGTAATTACGTTAAGCCCCTCTGACCATCAGTATTGTAGACACATGTGTACATGCTCCTTCTGTCTCTTGCCCACAAAGATGTGGTGTTTATGCACTATATACATTGTGTAAACACTGCACATTTTTCCAGCTATGTGAGATTCCGTGACTCTAGGAAAGGTCCTAGAAACCTACCCTGGACACAGGATGTTATTCCACTGTGGAGTCACATTGTTCAACCCAGTTCAGCCCTGCGAGGAGAGATGAGAGAATGTGACACAATGAGTTACAACAGTGTGGAGAAGATGGGGAGTGCTACTGCACCAAAAAAGAAAAAATACATCAAAGCCAAGTTATGAACTCACCTCTTGTCCTCCTGATATGCCCACCCAGGACTGAAACGGTCCTGGAGGCTTGTACTGCACTGTAATGCAAAATGAGCCTTAGGTTGGCTCTTCCATGGTGAATATGCTTTGGAATTAAAAGCACTGCATTTTGCGCTAAGGCATTGCTCACCCTCCTGAAATGAATGGAGGGAAATTGCAAAAAACAATGCATTTTTTCTTATGCTTATCCTTTCTTATTTATTATTTATCATTTTATCATCCAAAAATAGCTCGTTTCAGCCTCTTGGACAGCAAACGTTCCTTCTGGCAGATTTAACTCGCCTTTTTTTTAATAAATGCAAAAATATCATCAACTTCATAAGGACGGGATTGTTTACCCTCTTCGCTGGTCAAGCGCTGACGTCAGGACACACCCCTGTATGGCAGGGGGAGTTGGCCGCTGTGTAGTCTGAGGCGTTCCATTCCGCCAATCAGAGGCGAGCTGTCATCCTTCTGTCCAATCAGCGACGAGAATGCCCCCGTTATTGGTCGCCTGCGGTGATACGTCTGTGGATATGCAGCTTTGCTGAAGCCGTTGGGCGGGACGAAGCAGAGTCCATGTCCACCTCTGTTTGGAGGCTGACTAGTATAGAGAGGAGAAAAAACACAGAAAAACATATATGCTCCGTTCATGTGGACTAACGTGAGTTTTGACTGAGGCCCGTTTGTTTTGGAGGCTTCGTGAAGGAACACGGACACGCCCTGGTAAAATAATCCTGCCTTATTCTTATTTTTCCACAAAGGAAAATAATGTCGAGCGTTACTGCGAAGGCGAACTTGAGCGAGTTCAGTTTGGAGCTAAACGCTGCAGCTAACACTCTGACATGCTGACACATAAACAATGTGCCCAGCCAGCGGCTCCGCTTTCAGCGGTGAGACTGGGAAGAGAAAGTTCGTTAGCGTTAGCTAGCTTAGCTCGCCTACTTTAGGCTCGAATATGTCGGAGGTGTGAATTAGCCCCGTGAAGCGCTGCCGTTGCTTTTGACGCTCTCCCGTGTTGGGAGACTGTAGCTAGCTGCCGCTCCGAGCTGCGCTAAGGCGAGCTAGCGTTAGGTTAGCTTGTTTGGGGTTCGTCTGGTTAATCCCGACTTCGTGCCGTTAAACTCGGGCAGCTGGTAACCGTTGGCGTTTTTGAAGAGCTAGCTATGTCGTTTGGTTAACGAAGTTTTTTTCCCCCGTTTGGGTCTAAAAACAGATTTCGGAAACTTTCCAGAGGTCGCCGCTGGATAAATTTGGAAACCTGGCGCGGCAACTTTAACACCAGCAGCGGCAGCTCCTCTAAACCAGTCCAGCACCCGGTGATGTCCCATCAGGTAGGCTTTAAAGAGTGAAAGCAGTGCCAACGCAGGTTCTGTTGTCCTTTTTTAGCTGCTCCATCTTTCTCTGACGTTCTGGCAATACAATATTGAAATCGTGCAGCTTCTGTCATGTGCATCTAGCGAAAGCCTTGCGTCCAGGTTTGACTGAAAGGTTACATTTAAGTGCTTTAACTACGTTTAAGACCAGCCTGACTGTTTACGATAAAACGTGCCGTAATCACGCCGCACATGTGCACTTACTGTCAGGCTTTTATGGAGAGGTAATTGCATTATAAAAGTTGTTGGGATTCAAATACAGTGTCATGCTGGGTAGCTGGTTAGTCACTGATCTTCTATCCGCTGTATAGCAGTTTGAAACACCACTGCAAGGCGCTCATCCTTTAAATATTATTGTTTGCTACCGTGCATTGATAATATTTCTGATATTACTAATATTCCTGCTGTAATGATGTTTTGATTCACTCCTGTGAATTTATATTGTCATAGGAATGACTTTTTAGACGTGAAGCACCCTTTGAATCTCTCATTCATTCATTTCTGGGGAAGGAGGATGCCACCCCAAAAAACCAGACCTTAAAATTCCACGTTTTGTAAGCTGTTGAAAGATTTGAATGATTTTTTTTATTAACATTACAATCCTAATTGTTAAGCCAATTAGCAAGTCTACCTGTTGCACCTGCACCACTGTTTTCTCATGGGCCTTCTCTCGTATTGGATCTCTTTGCAATTCCTATGCAGTTTAATTCCGGCCAAGTCAGGAATCTCTAGCAACACACATGGAAATAAGACAAATCTTTAACATGTTCCAGAAACTCCAACCTTAAAGTTGCTTGCTTTTCATGCCTGCTGATGGTTAGCTAAAAATTGATCCAGGTGACAGCTAAGCAGTTGGACTTTGTAATGAAGCCACTTATTCCTGAAGTCCCATTTAAGTTTGCTGGGTTGGGGGAATAAACAGTGGCTGAGCTCCAGTGGCTCTAGACTTAGTTACACAAGAGACGTTGGTGACCTACCTTGCAAGCTATACGTCTGCTCAGCAGAACCTCAAGAACCTCATGCAAACATTAATGTAGCCTAGATAACAGAATTGATCTTACTGTTCAGTAAGGATATATAAGTAATCTACATATCCTTATATGCATATGCACAACATTGGCTAATCAGTTACATCAGAGCAGTTATGGGGCTTCATATCTACAGCACTCGGTGTCCTTCTTTCTTCTGTAGTGGTTTGCTCTGATCTGTCCGTGTATGTGTTTTGCCACTCTTCTTGTTATGAGAGCACACTAACAGGTGGATATTATTATCCAATCTTCTTGTTATTCATTTTGTTATTTTGCTGATGTAAATAAGAATAAGAATTCAATAAGAAGAAGAATAGTGGCCAAGCAAAAAAGAAGGCCTGTTGTCAGCACTGGAAATACGTGTGATGTCCATAACTTCATTGAAAAAATGAGAAAAGGGGTGAAAGAATGAGCATAGCTGGCAAAAAAGCTTTTTTAAATGATATGAAATCGATTAAACTTCATGAATTTAAGGAATAACCAGAATCAACCCAGATTGGATTCAGCAGATTTTTAAAATTATTTTGATCTTGGCCGGATGTGGCAGTTTTACGATGTAAATATTGTCAGCCAGGTTAAGAGCACTCATGCTGCATTTACAGTGTCATAGCGCAATAATACATGACTCACTGTGCTGAAAAGCTAGTTGCCAGTTTTTTTTACTGTAGCACTTTTCCTGATTTTATGTTATTTAAATAAGTAACTATACAATATAAAATGCCAGTGTGGTCTATTAAATAGCAAATAGTGTTATTTATATTGCAACTTTAGCTTGTTCTGAAAATGTGCTCACTTAGCCCACACAATGTGAGCTTAGTTTAAAAATAAAATAAAATAAAAAAAGGCAAAAAAATCATCGGACGATTTGATTGTAAAGAAATCAGAATTACTTACAAACTCATAATCGGTGCCTGTCTAGCCATAAATCCATTCCAGATCACTATCTGTGTAACTTCACATTTTTCCCTCAGCCAAGTGCAGAAACATTTTTGTGAAGATCAACAGGCCACAATGAAAAGATTTATTTTGCTTCTTAAATCACAAACTAAAGCTTGACTAGAGAAATGACTGCACCTGTTTGCATGTTTTGTGGAAGAGGCCCAAAGAAACTTTGTCCTGTTTGGCGCATTGATTGTTTGTTCAGCAGTGCACTGTAACCTATGAACCCTGTGATGTAAAAGCAGTGCAGAGTGTGGGCGAGTGTTCTCATAGAGCGATTAAATTGTTTTAGCTCGAGTCATGAATACACGCTTCTGACATGCTTCCAGGAGCAGGGCATGCTCAAGCGTACACGTGCACTTCCATACGCCGCTGTTTTCTGGTTTGTAGTAACGTGTGGCTACCGCCGCATGTCTAACCTGCCAGTCACGTCAGAAGTGCTCTTCTCTCGGATCCCTGTTCTGAGCCAATAGAGCCATTAGACAGTTTTTTGATTTGCGCGCAAGTAAACAGCACTCAGCGTGGGCTTGTGTGGCTGTGTATCTGTTCATGCCAGGTCTGGCGCTAACAGAGCAGCAGGGTATGTGGCAGCACTGTCAGTGCTGGAGTACTCTTAAGCTCCGTTTACACGGCCAGTCAAATCTGCTTTATTTCCCCCGATACTCATCAGAGCTTTTCCTGGAAGTGTAAACAGGAAACAGTCTCTGCTAACCAGATCTTTTTGAATGGACTTGAACCGCATTCACTCCAGCAAATGACCACCACATGTTAGAAAGTGTCTGTAAACCCACAAAACCTGAGCAAGGAAGGCCTAGCTATTATTTATACAGGATCTGAGAAAGGGGTCTTTTGGCTACCCATCATCTAGCACATTAACAGTATATTGTCACTGCTGTGTCAAAACCTCATGACTTATTTTAAGTGATTACATTAGTATGATCATTTAAAACCACTTTTTATGATGATAGTGTGTGTGTGTAGATATTTCTTTGGCAGCTGCCTTTATTGTGTGGAACATTTTGTGATGAATTGAGGTACAGAAATAGTTGAATAGAATATTTTTACATTAATATATCAGAGGAATTTGTCCAGGAATTATTTTCACAATGACGGTTTAAATTTTATCTGTATAAATTTTGTGATGCTTGCTTGCATGACTGACTTTTATGATATTATTACTGATTTTCTAATGTGTTAGTAATGTGTTAGTAACATGTATTTTGTTAATGATGGAGTTGCAGTTAGGTTGCTCTTGTGCTAAATGTAAATAACATATTGATGGGTGTTCATGTTTTTTCTGGCCGGTTGGCCCAGTACGCTGTGTTTATTTAACATCCACTCTGTTAAAGACAGCCTCAGGGTTGCACGTGCAGTTACGCAGGTTTCTGGAGTAGGCCGTAGGTGCTAATTTAACACTTACGGTTTTGCTGTGTAACTTGATCACTGATAAAGATTTCCATTATAAACTTCTGATTAATTTCAGGCTTCTAAAGTTAATAGCTTTTGATGGGGTTTGACCAGGGTAATAGTTTATCAGCTTGGCATAGGAGTCGTCACTACCCTCAGACAGCATGCCTCTATTTTCTTGAGACGTAGCACTACCTGCTGTTGTGTTTACAAGCTGCCGTTTAGACAGACATTTGATTGTATTTGGCCTGTGAACGTTCACTCCCGCCATAAATCACCAGGTGTTCTGGCACAATTTTTTTTTTTAGGTCTGAATGGTGCATGTGGACCACCCGTATTCCCTGGAGATGGCCACATGACTTGATTTTTGGCGAGATAAAAAATGTTTGGTCCGAATCTTTTGCATCTTCCCGTTACTAATTACCACGTGATTGCATCAAGCACTGTTCTCGGTATTCTCCCATTCTGCGCGCGGGGGTGCCGAAAGCACTTAGAAGCTTTTGTTTTTTTTTAATTCCCTAAAAGACTTCTATGATCATGGGCTTCCAGACATGCACCGTAGTAGGTGACTGTTTGAAAAGGGCCTAATCATTTCCACATGCAGCAGCTTTTCTGTGGGATGGTAAGTGGAGGTTTTGGTGGAATGACGCTAAAAAGGAAAAAGCGCTAAGGTCGAGTTTTATGAATGAGGTCACACCTTAGGATCGTACATGGGGCGGTCGGAAGTTGCTGATGGCAGCAGAACAAATGCCTTCTGAAGATCGATGTAATTAGATCGCATTTTCCATTGAATTTAATCTGTCTTATTGTTCTGAGTTGATTTCAGCTACTCGCCAGATAAACAGTGTTTTAATTGTAACAGCACAGGCTGGTATTTTAGAACCATAACAGCTTAGAGATAAACAGGGACAAACAATAGATTTAACTGAATTACTTAAAGAGCTCTGCTGTGAAAGAGAAACCTGCTGTTTTCCCCAGGCTTAACATTATAAAAGCCGTTCTATGTTCAGTCAACAGTGCGTCCACTCATTCCCAGCATGGACAATTAATGCCTCATCATACTAGCAGTAAAAACAGTAATGGAGAACTGTGGCTTCAAGCAGTTAGCAGGTTTCTGTTGTGGTGCCAGTAGCTGCAATATAGAGATTCTAGTAAAGCAGCACTCTTTCTGTGAAATGCATGATAGATTTAAACGTAGCCCTGGAGGTCTGTCAAAAGACATCCACAGACCTTGATAGGACCCTTTTGTAGCGTAAAAAAGTTAGAAGGGGAAAAAATGCATAGCGGTAGGATTGGAATTTTATGCTGTTCACGCCGCAGACTGTACAGACATTTCCGTTTAGTCATTAATGTTATTACAGGTTGGGGCACTTAGCAACTTGGTAGAATAATACAAGCTAATGGTATTTTATCATTTATTATTTTACTTGTCTTCCTGTGTTAAGCACTTTGTGATTGTGTAACTAAAAATGAAAAGCACTATACAAATAAATAATAATTCTTCTTATTATTCTTATATTTTTTTGTGTTAGAATCCTGAGAATTTGACTTGAAAACAGTACTATGCAAAAGTCAGAGACCAACTTTCATTATTACAAAGTACAAGGTCTTCATTTTTCAGTGCCACATATTTAACAGAAACCTCAACAACTAAATAAAGTATCCATTTATATCTGTATTTTGTGTGCCCACAATTTATTATATCTTCCACACTTTTCAGAAGACTTGCTTTCAGGTTTACAAGGATATTTGCATGGATATTTTTCCATACCTCCAAAGTTCAGTCTTATAAGTTGGTTGCATTTTCTGCTTCTTAAGAAACGCTAGGTTGTGTTGGGGTCTGGACTCTGGGTAGATTTTTTTTAATTTATTATCTTTTCTCAGTAAGAGCTACTTGGCATCACTAAGCGCTGTTTATCGGACACTAACAGTTTTGGTTATATACTGGGTCTTGCTTGGTTGTTAGGCGTCTCATTTTCTCTGAATGTTTAAATAATTTGTTGAGCTCCCACATTGGAAACGGCTTCTTTCCTGTGTTTTTTCCTTCCTCATGCAGGTAAATTATCTTACTCCCCAGAAATGTCTTTTGAAAAATTTAAACTGTTTAATGACTTTTTGACTGGAAATTAAAGAAAGAAAGCTCTAACAATTTCCCTGAACTAGTAATAAATAAGAAGTAATAAATGTAATAATGAATAAGAAATTTTATTTATGTGAAACCTTCTCCAAGAGTTTGAAGCACTTTTTAGAGATCCTTATAAATATAGACAAATTCACAATCAGAACAATTACAGAAAGATAAATCAGCTTTCTAGCAACAGTATGCATCATTAAAAAGATGTGTTTCAGGTAGAGATTTAAAGACATCAGGGTGAAGCATAGTACTGGGTAAGACTCGCAGTGCACCGTGATGGAAGGGAGAGAGATGGAGAGTAAGGAGGAAGCATTTAAAAATGCGACCCAGTGCAGTGTCATAAAGGACTTTGTAATTAGGAAATGGTACGTTGTATGTTGTAAGTAACCCGGTGAGACAAAAGTTCCGGCAAATCTTTAGTGTAATATACTGTTACATAGAGGTAAATGCAGGTAGGCAGGCAGCTGCAATTTGCACAAGCTGCAATTTATTTAGAATTTCAGGCTCATAATTCAATACAATTTACTAACTTTGTTTTTCTTGTTGTAAAGTCTCTTCACTGGTTTTACCAAACCAGAGAGGTTGCAGAGTGAAACCTTAATTTAATTTTATCCATTTTACTTTCATTCGAAAATATATTATTTTCCTTTAACAGTCTGAATCAGCCCTTTGTTAAGTGGTTATTTGTACAAACATATAAGTGCCCCTCTATTACTTGGAGCATTTTAAGGACATCATGTTAAGTAATGTTTTTATATAAAAAGAAATTGTACAATTAGATGATTCACAAAGCGTGGGTGACTCCTTAATTCTAATTGCTACTTGGTCATCAGTTTTAGATGAATTTATAATTTATGTTGGACCAAAGATGAGAGTTAGCCCTAAATGTGAAAACAGTTAGGGAGTTGAAGTTGGTGCTTATAGGTAACCACAACATTTTTGTGCGATGAATCAAACGTTGAGAGTCAAACGGTGCTGCTACTCAGTTTGTCCACATGTGTTTGTTTGAACGAAGCCTTACCAACCTCGCCGGTGGTGAATGCCGTTTGAAGTACAGAGTGTCTGATGCAGCTACGGTACAATAGTGGGCATTAGAGCAGTGTGTGTGTGTGTGTGTGTGTGTGTGTGTGTGTGTGTGTGTGTGTGTGTGTGTGTGTGTGTGTGTGGTCTGCCTGAAAGCGTTTCCAGTAAACAGTCAATTTAAGGGTTGTGACCTTCATTTTAACATCTTCCTTTCCTCATATGATGCATATTTTACATTTTATTAAACATAATTTAGCATTTGTATTGTTTCCAAAATGTCATACACATCATTTTTTGCATGCAGGTCCACTAAAAGCAGGCTGTAATCCAAGCCTAACTAAGTGAAAGTTAACATGATAGTGTTGAATGTAACCTGAGAGGTAAGCGCTTCTTAGTTGGATTAAAAAATAGTTTTTTTTTTGTTCTGTTTGAAATGTAAGTTAAGAGAACCTGTTATGGTTCTTATCAGCAGCCATCATTCACTCAGTTGTTTTGCGCTGCTCTGAAGCTGGTTTGGGTGCAGCGTCTGATGTAGTGGTTTAGGGCTAAGGGAGCCTGGCCCCCAAAAGGGCTCCAAACAGGGGATTTTCTCCTGCAGTGTGTGTCCTCGATTGTGCAGGTGTTCTGTAGTACTCTCCAGCTTATAGACCGAGTTCATCCTCAGGACAAGAGGAAGGGAGCTCCCCCTCTTCCTCTCTATACACACACACACACACACACATACACACACACACACACACACACACACACACACACACACACACACACACACACATTGTGTAGGTATGTATAGGCATCTATCTGTTTCTCTGTCTCTCTCTCTTTCTCTGCAGTATTAGGTATGGGTGAGAAGTTTGTAAACTGAGATGATGGTCTCTGATTGGTCAGCAGGCAGCAAGCCCCCAAAACCTACTCCCTCCCCTTGCCATGTCCAAGCCTCAGGCATTCACCGTCTCATACCACACCGCCCCCCAATATGCGCGCACACACACACACACACACACACACACACACACACACACACACACAAACATACACACCACCGCCGCCACTACCATCATCCCCTTTTTGTGCTGAGGAGCTGCTGACTGTGATGGAATTCACTGTAGGTTCAGAGGAGGGGGAGCAGAGGTCCCCCCCCAGGAGACAGGATGGAGCATGTTCAACCTGTTTTAACCTCTTCTCTTCTCTCAGTCCTTTGATTTTTTTTCTTTTTTACTTTCTCTCTCTGTGTTCCCTTTTTCTGGCCCCTTTCTTTTTGCCTTTCCCCTCCCATCCTTCCTTCCTCTGTCTCCCCCTGTCTCTTTCTTTCCATCTGTCTGTCTGTCCCTCTCTCTCACTCTGGCATCGTTTTTCCCCTCTAGCAGACTCTTCCTTCCTTTTTTCTCCTCTGCTTTCCAATCCCTTCTTCCTTCCTGTCCCCCAGTTCTATCTCATTCAGTACTTTTGCTTTCTTGTTCCCTCCCTGACGTGCATTCCTCAATGCCTCTGTCATTCTCCCTCTCTCTAGCTTTCTCTTTCTCTGTATGTCTTTCTCTCTGTCTGTGGTAATAGTAATGAGAATTCCCTTCCCTCAATTATTTGTTTATTCTCTCTCGTTGTCGATGATTTCTTTCTCTCCTGTGCTCGGTGATGTTCTGAGTTCCCTGCAGTTTTTGGCCGCATGCCAGCGCCCAGCCGTCTGTGGAGGCTGTCCCGTCGCTCAGCTTGGTGCAATGCCACTGCCAGTGGATGCAGACAAGAGAACATGGACACTCGCAGCTCTTCTAACCTCTCCTTCTCTGTGTTCTCTTGCTGAAAAGCTGTCATTTCTTCACTGCTATAGTCGTATCCAAATAAATAAGCCACATGAGGTTTGTATGACATTCCTTCCATGAGTTCATTAACTTCATTAGGGCATTCTTAGAGCTTGAGCTTTAGTTGGGACCCAGGTGCGTTTGCCCTGAGAGTTCAATGTTTGGCTGAATATGAAAGCTGTTGTTGAGCCTGGAAGAGGTCCAGAAAGCTGATCCCTGGTTCTTCAGAAAACAGTGGTCTCTGTTTCACTTTGAGTGCACCCTGGTTTGATTCGCAGCGTGTGTGAAAGCTATCTGCTCCCGGCACTGCACACCAAGTAACATGATTGGTTCATTTTGTCACGTTACTCCTGTTTCAAGTTTTGTAATGGTGAGGAAAGTGGTGTGAGCTATTGTACTGAGATTGTTATGAAAAATGCATGTCTCATGCTGTCCTGCGTGCTAAAAAATCTTCCCAAGTGTGAGCAGCTCCTCATTTGCAGCTTCCTGCACAAGGACAAAAGCCACACAACCAATAAATGTTTGAGTTTTGTAGCCAACCAAAGAAACAGAGGAATAATAAAGGTATGATCTGGGCGTCCACTGCTGTCCTTATTTTATTTTAGTTTTATTTTTTTGCCAAAAACGTGACGTATAGACTTCACAGTCTGGAAGAAACGCTCCTGTGTGATATGAGCCCCACCGCCAAACAACCCCAGAAATGCTCTTGGACGAGGACTTAAGTATTAGAGACAGGTGTGAAAATGTTTCAGTAGCATCACATACCAAGTAATGAAAATATTGAGATGCTGAATTCTTTCATTGCCAACCAGGGAAGAAAAAGAATGGAGCAATCAGTGTTGACTTCCTTTAGTTAACATTATGGTTGCCAATATGGATAAAATGCTACATTTTGATTACATTGCATATCAT
Organism: Pygocentrus nattereri; assembly: GCF_015220715.1. Taxonomy (NCBI): domain Eukaryota; kingdom Metazoa; phylum Chordata; class Actinopteri; order Characiformes; family Serrasalmidae; genus Pygocentrus; species Pygocentrus nattereri. The sequence goes on along the minus strand of NC_051219.1, from coordinate 13,266,981 downwards.
ACATTTGATAACATATCACAATCGCTATGCCTTGCAGTATATTCAGATATTACTGGGCAGCTTTTAATGTAACATGCATAAAATCAAATTACGTTATGACCAAAATAAGAATTTTTTGCATCATGTAACTGCCTTGATTTATCAAAACACTGTTAAACCGATCTGTGATCACAGTGCACGGTAAAACATTTAGCAGTTAGTCAGATGCTTGTTTGTATATAGCAGACATTTGTGATTTCAGTATTACAATGGCCAATAAAGCAATAACAATTAGCACACAGTATATTTTGCAGCCCTAGTGAGCAGTCACTAGATCTGTTTGATGTAAAGCCCTAAACTTTGGTTTTATCCAAACCATAACCATGAACTAACACTAGATTACCTGCCTTGACTTGCATTATGTATGACCACCAAATTTGTTTTAATGGAACAAATACTTTGTAAATGTCCAACCATTGTACTGCTGTAAATTAAACAACTGAATCGTCTGATCAGGCTTAGCGGAGATCCTGAGTGCTGTGGATATTAAGCAGACCTATATGGGCTCTGTAAGATTTTCCAGTACTGTGGCGGTGCATGTCCGAGCATAACCCATTCTGCCTAAATCCTTATCTTCACTGCTGCGCAATACACCAAAGAGTATGTATATTCTGTACTGAGAAAGATCAGTCCAGGTGGTATTACAGTTTCCTTTTTGCACTGATATGGTTGTTTAAAGGGGGGCCTTGCTTAAAGGGGCTACTTATAACAACAAAGACCAACTGAAACCATTGTGGTAAGCAAGATGTGAAGTTGTTAACCTTGGTTTGAGACTTCTCTTCCTCAGATTTTGTGGGCTGCAGAAAAGCCACAGTTAAGCTGTCAGAGTCATCGCCTTTAAACCTGACCGCATGAAAAGAAAGAGAGCTTTTTCATATTACTTATAGCTTTGCGGCTGATCTGAGAGCAGTTGCAGTGGCCGCTGTCTGACAGCTGTTGATGTGCTTCAGGTGTGGAGAGCAGGTCCTACATCAGCAATGAAGACGCTGGGTGTTATTGGATTAACCTCTGTGATCTGACCTTTAGGACCAGTTTGGTTTCTTCGAGAGAGAGAGAGAGAGAGAGAAGTGGGGGAAAGAAAAGGTGACCTTTACTCAGCTGCTGAAAAACATCTCAGTTCCTGTAGCTTTCCAGGTCCCTGGCACCAGCCACATTTGGCTTCTTTCAGAGGCAGCCATGCAAAGAAGTGAATGCCAGGGCCCATCTCTCCCACCCTCTTAAAGAAAAACTTCTTTATCACTTTGCTTTCATTTTTTTTCATTATGATATCTTAGATTTTTTTTTCTCCTCTGCTTTTTTTTTCTAAACCACAATGGGGGATTACAGTGTCATAGTTGATAAATTACATCATCTTGCTCATTTCTGAGAATATCATGGGATGCACTGAACATGTATCATTAAAAAGATTTAGATGGGGGATACATATTTTGGCAAATTATTATTATTATTTTTTTACCAGTAACGTATTATTTGGTAATCAATCAGTAACCAAGTCTAAAAAAATTATGGATGTAACCAGTCGAAATATTAATTATAACATGGCTATTCTAGTTTTGTAATTCGTTTGTCTGAGCCATTTCCAGTGCCTTTAAAAAATTCTGTATTCATTTTCTGATGTTTCAAAAAGTATTCTTGTACTGGACCACAGAACATAGTGCTGAAAGGTGGGGCCAGTCATGAGCATGTATATCAAATAAAAGAACCAAAACAATATTAAAGAGAACCTTAGTTAGAACCTGATTTTGTTTAAGCTGAGAGGCTGACAGCTGTACTGTGTGTATGATGATATGACCAAACACTAAAATGTGATGAAGTGACTGGAATATTTCATGGTAGTTCTGTATTCTAAAGTTCTATTTACCATTCATTATTAGTTCAAGTAAAAATGAACATAAACACCATGACTGGGTTTAGCTTTGGGACAGTGTAACTAAGTAGCTCTTAGAAGCTGTCACCACCTTGCAGAGAGAGAGCAGAAGGTAACGAGTCTATAATTTTGCACACCAGTGACTGATTTCCTCACACTGCCATGGGAAATAATAAAAAAAAGAAAAGAACTGATCTCTTTGGTCAAACAGTTGTTTATGTGCTGGTTAATCGATGAATCATTTACATACCTTAATTTAGACCAATTGCAGAAAACTGTAAAAAGCGACAACCGGTGTATAATATCTGCATAAACTGAATGAAGTCACAAGTGGCTGATCAGATGGCACCTCATTATATGCCATTATCCTGTCTTCTGGATTTATTTCTTTATTATCTTATTAATTTATTACTTTATTTCTACCTCTCCCCCTGTTCCTATTTGAAGTAGAAATTAAATAAATTTGCTGGCTGTTCATGGTCTTTTTTGGTGCATTTTGTCTGTTCTAACTTTGCAAACCTATGAAAAACATAATATTGTGATTACTTTATGTTGCATCCATTGCTTATAGGGAGGTTCAGTTGTGTGCACACAGCTTTTGTAATATCCATAGAAAGCATTGCCAGTAGAATGGGACACACTGGGCCAGCCACCCATTGGGCTGTTGGCAAGGGAAACTGGGTCCTCTGGAGTGATATCACTCTATTCAGTACCTTCAGTACAGGCTGGTGTGCCATTTGTGATCCAGACATCAATACTCGACCTCACTACTGCTTTTGTGGCTGAATGCTGTCAAATCTTCACACCAGTGTTCCAGTTTCTAGTGTAGCCTTCTAAGACAAGTAAAGGCTGGAAAAACCTTGAATTCTAGAAGAAATGTGGGATCATCAAGTGTTCATCTGAAATCTTCCAGTAGATCATTCTGGTGATAAAATGGACAGAAAGTGCTCTTCTGGTCTCTACATGCCACAGTACACAAATACTTTTATCTCTGTCTTTTCTAGACTTGTTCAACTTCCAAACAGTCTAATCAAAGGTTAATATTTGCATTGGCACCGGTGTCCTTTGAAGGCCCTGCTGCCCTCACTGTCCACTGGCTTATCTGGATTGAATTGACTTGGCTCACATATCACCTCATTAAATCAAGGTAAAGGGCCACTACACTACATTATTCAGTGTTTTTGATCAGTATCCTATAGCTCATCCTATGTGTGCTGCTGCCATCCACACACAGGAGGAGATCAGTTGTCACTGTAACATTACAGAGCGATACCGTTTTATGTTCATGATACTGTCAGCCAAAGGTATTTCCTTTGAGCAAAGGCTGTTAGATCTGTATAAATTACGACACTTAATTTATGTGGTTTCCTTTGCCATATTGTGTGTAATTAAATGCCATTTTTGTAGTAGAACAGGTTGTTTTGAATGACACTGCCAGCAGGTATGTGGGGGAGGGGTAGATGCCATTTTCAGTCTCTCTCTCTCCTCTCTCTCTCTCTCTCTCTCTCTCTCTCTCTCTCTCTCCTCTCTCTCCTCTCTCTCTCTCTCTTTCTCTCTTTCTCTTTCTGTGTGTGTGTGTGTTGGCAGCGTGGCGTCTTGGCGGCGTGTGTAAGAGTTCTTCATTAGCGATCTGGGCAGCAGCGTGCTTTCCCTCTGTTGTCTGAGACTGCACACACTGTCTCCAGAGAGAGAGAGAGAGTACGCAGGAGAGAGGAAGGAAGGGAAGAGTGGGAGGGCCAACAAACAGCTCTTGACTCTGTCGTTTTTAAAACTAAAAGAGTTTTAAAGGCAGCTGAGGTTAAGGTGTGGATGTGGTGACTGTATTATTTTTATATGTAAATATTTATGCATGTATAATACATATGAGAAATTTTATTGTTACATACAAACATCAAAGACCACCCCTGCATATGTTTAATTTCCAGTCCACTTCCCCAGTATGGGTGGAGACACATAGGCTAACAAAAGGGAGGTGAAAAAAAGTCAACACTTGAGGAACTGAAGTCTCTTAACAACTAGAAACGTGAGCTCTTCTGATGTATAAGCCTCTGGTGTGACTTGTGCTTTCACTGTGCTAGCGGGACTGCCGTTTGAATAGACACATGAGGAGCTGGGATCAAAACTATGAAATGTACATTACTTACAGCTGTACACAAGTGCTTGTCTGACATGGAACGATACCCATTCGTCTCCCCTGCAACATACTCAATCCACGTTAACAGTTAATGATTTAACTGTTAAGGTACGTTGCACTCATTTACACGAACAGCTACTTAATTCTAAATAGGTTATGATTATGGTATTGGAATCTGTATCGGCAAGTACTAAAAAATATACTTGTTCTCAGTCAGAAAAAAAAAACACATTGATGCATCTCCCATATATATAATTGTCAGTAAAAACTACTAAAATAATATTGAAATATGTGTTATTATTATTATTACATATTGCTCCTTACATACACAAGCGATATTAATGTTACATATGAGTACGTTTCCATAATACGTGACTTATATATGACCCTGACATTTTGTTTGTGTGTGTGAGAGAGAGAGAGAGAGAGAGAGAGAGAGAGAGAGAGAGAGAAAGAGAGGGAGAGAGGGAGAGAGACTGAAAGAGAGAGGCAGGGGGGAAATAAAACAAACACTAGTGAGGTAATGGCATTCGGAACTAACAGCTGGGCAGCCAAACCACAACACAAACACTTTCTCACACGCACACATATATATACACACACAAGCACACAAGCACCCTCACCTCCCACAGACAGCTGCTTCTCTGGGTTAGCTGGGCCAGGCTAAGTTTGTCATAGCTGCTACATTCACCCATACACTCTTAGCTCTTGTTGACATTGATCACACTTTGGGAGCAGTCTTCAAGACGTATTTTGATGTGTCGTAAATCAACTAAGCACTCTGTGCACACACAAGTGTGTGGATTCAGTGGGCAACACTCTGTCCTGTCATTTAGTCTTTTAATCCTGCTTTATCTTTTGTGTGGTTGATGACAATTTGAGAGACTTTGTCTTTGTTCTAAATCATTAAAATCTACTCATAGAATAATGTGTGTGTGTGTGTGTGTGTGTGTGTGTGTGTGTGTGTGTGTGTGTGTGTGTGTGTGTGAGACTATGTGCATGACCAAAAAACAAGTCAACTTTGATTGTAGATCACTGTTGGCATGTTTACTGGAAATAGTAGTTGGTGACAAACTAAAAATCTGAGTTCTTAGCATTTTGATTGTCACTTGTCTAAACAAATGCGACAATAGTATTAGGAAATATTGCTATTTAAGGTGACAAGCAGATTAAAAGGAAGAAATGGCTTTTTGGCATGAGTATAAGAGGTAAACTCTTTGCACCAAACAGGCTAGTTTTCTTCACTTGAGCTTATTCTGTAACAGCTGTAATGAAATATCGAGTGATTTTATGTCTGCTAAGCAACTGCAGGAGCAAGCTGTGCATCATTTGTTGTGAAACTGTTTTTCACTTTTGTTTTCATTTGTTTCAGTAAGCTGTTTCTCATTAGTAATGATGGCCTTAGAACTTCAGCACTTGATGAGCGTGATGTTAGATAACAGTCATTAGCTGGTATTATTCTGCTGTAATAAGTACCTCATATGGAACGTGTTACGGTGGTGACATAACTTCTTGAGCCAGAGATTCGAGGCAAGAATGAGTAAATTCCCCACACTACCTCACACAGGGCACTGTTTAAACATGACCACAACTTCCTAAGGTCATAAGTGGAGAGTAATTGAACATTTGGCCTTAATGAGTCTTTGGCCTGTAATTAAATAAATAAATAGGCAAGCTTAATCACTTCGGTGTTCATACTCTTAAATTTCCATTTTGTCTTTGCAAAGCGGTAAATAAATAATCAAACTTAGATGCTTGCAGGGTTTAGGCTACATTTAGATGAAACCTTATTAAAGAAATGAACAGTGGCTGTCTGATTCTTCCAGTCTAAAACTTTCAGTCAGTTTTTTTTTTCTTTTATAGCTCCTAGTGAGCCAGAGAATGTTATTAGTGTAAGCTTCCGTTTGTGTAGATGGCTTCATAGCAGAGTGTTGTCTAAACATGACAACAACATCCTAAGGTCAGAAGTCGAAAAATAATTGAACACATGGCCTTAATGAATCATTGGCCTATAATAAAATAAAAAAAGTAAAATCAGTCAATTAATTAAATGTTGAGCTTACTCATATCAGTATTCATACACTTAAATTTCCATTTTGTGTTTTTTAAGCAGTAAATAAGCAAACAAGCAAACGAATAAACAAATGTAGATGCAGGGTTTGGGATACATTTGGATCAAACTGCTCACTAAAGTACCTTAGTACCTGGAAAAAAAGAACAACGGCTGTGCTAATTCTTTCAGTCTAAACTTCCACTCAGTTGATTGGAAGTTGATTTTTTTCTTCTTTTATAGCTCCTAGTGTGCGCGAGAATATTGAGTGTAAGCTTTTGTTTGTGTACTTTTGTAGTTGGTTTCTTAGCAGAGTGGTTAAGTCACTCGCTCTGCGTGCGGGAGATCAAGGGTAGCTCAGCTCAGGAGCACTTACCACAGCCATAAAATTTAAACACTGCATTCCCGCCAGTCAGCTTACTCTGGTGCTGCTAGCCTAATATGTTTTGTCATTGGTCTTAGTGTTCATCCAAAACTCCTATTGCGATGACACAAAAAATAGGATTAATTGTGCAGCCCTATCACCAGAAGTTGCTTTTCATTTTGTGCCATAGACGTCCCTGTGCAGTCCAGTGCCGGTACCCAAACAGCATCATTAACTCATCCATCACTGTTATAATAACATCATTGTATGATCATTTTTCTCTCGGCATGACACGAAGGCTTTTGCCAGCGCTACTCTGTTGTGTAATAGTTAAGTAAATGTTTTGTTTGCAAAGTGGTTTTGATATGGATTTGTAGTGGCAGATTGAATTAAACCCTGTTGATTTAGCTGATTTAAAACAACCGGCAAGCCTTACATTTTTTAATGCCTCTACTGTTCGAATCGGGCTTAAAATCCTCTCTTTGTGACGACGTAACCAGTCAGGCTGGTTCTCTCTCTCTCTCCTTTCGCTCTCCTCTCTCTCCTCTCCCTCTCTCTTTCTCTCTCTTCTCTCATTCAGACCGAAGATATACTATCTTGTGTAGCCCTGTCTAGACAGCAAAAACCACCTCTTTGTCACTACTGTCAATGCATAGTAATTACTATTACTGCTGCAAGGCAGTGGTGGACTCTTAGATTGGAAGCTGTGTAAAGGTGTATCAGTAAATCACTTGGTATAATTGAATGTGTCTGTGAATACACACTGTTTGTCTTTGATTTCTAGGCAGGGGCGAGCAATTTAAGTAACAAGTGGGCATCTGTTTTTGATCAAGTTAATGCTTTTGTTTCTCTTGTTCAACTCTGTCTGTTTCCAGAAGTTTGTAGAAAAGAAACTCAAGCAAAAGTTCTGCAAAAGGCCAACATTCCAGAGCTGGCAGTAACGCTTCTAGAATGACCAGGAAAGAGACCAAATGAGCAGGCCAAGATAAGGATAACACTCTGCAACAGATGTAGTAGCAGTCACAAACAGGGCTTTCACACTAATCAGACATTTGAGGTCGGTTTTCACAAGGTCTTGTAGCAACATTTACGACCAATATGTTGCCATGATTTAGCAAAGACTGCAGTGGTAGCCCCTAGTTTGCACAATTTATTGTCCTTTTTATGTTATTAATTCCTTATTTAAAAAGCTATGCAAATGTCTGTCTTGCAGGCCATATTGCATATTTTCTTACATAACACATTAGGTACTTTTTAATATTCAGCCAAACTATTGAGCTGGAGAGCCCATACCAGAAGATTGTTTGAGATATTTTTGAATAGGACTGACTAACTGGCGTGTGTGTGTGTGTGTGTGTGTGTGTGTGTGTGTGTGTGTGTGTGTGTGTGTGTGTGTGTGTGTGTGAGTAAAACCATCAGAGAAAATGCTTCTGTTTTACACTATTTTCTAATTTAATATGAGGGTTTTCATTAGTAATGATGTTATCAGCATAAAGCAGAATGAAAAGTAGAAACTTTTAAAGATTTACCTAAATGTCTTTTTGTCCGCTTTTGCTTTGATGAGAATTTGCACTCGAGCTGGCATGACTCTGATCACTAAATGTGACAAAAGTCTCTGGTGAGTAGGTCAAATCCTCCCGAGAGTCATCTGATGTTTTAGTAGGAGAGATGAAATTTAAAATCTGACCTGAACAGTGTCATAGATTTGCTAAAATGTAAATAGTGGCTTAGAAATAGTACAGAATCATTTTGTCATTTTGCCTAACTTTTCTTTGATTTTTTTTTTTTTTGTTTGTTTTTTTTTTTAATATTCTGCAACTAATTAGATATACTATATATACTATATATACTGTGTGTGTATGTGTTTCAATTGTAAATGTAGCAAAATGCATCAAATGCAAAGGAATAAGATAATAAGAAACTACTGCTTCCTGATTCCTTAAACAGCTATGTAGAAAACCCTGTCAGAATAAACAAACAGACTTTCTGTTTACGTGTGTTTTTTCCAAATGATATGTTGTTTCTCTGTTTTAGAGACTTGGTGTTAGACTGATAACTTCTTTTTTAGAGAGCTGGAAAAACGAGTACCTATATAAGCCCTGTATTTAAAATTAAGTTAATGGAATACTTGTGGTCAGTTGGTTATGTTGAAGGCGGAAGGCTTCAGCAGTAAATTATGGCTGTCCAGCTTTGAAGTCTAGGAGAGGACATCTTCAGTTCACAGATCCTGCAGTCTTGTGGCCTGTAGCTCTTGCCTGGGCAGTACTCTATGTTCCCGAGCATTTGCTCTATTAAGTTTAATGCCGTTGCTCTGTTCATATGCACTTCTGATACTTTTCAGGCAGCAGTTCTGTTTATTTATGCTGCAGTCCTGCAGCTGAATTTTGTCTATTACATTATGCTCCTTTTCATGGAATTGCTAGGCTGTGGACTGAGCCCTTGCTGTGAAATTGGTCATTGGGCAGTTATTCCCATTTTATTAGCGGTGTGGCAGAACGTTCTGCAATTTTTCATGTTCTAATACATTCTACGGTTTTTCTTATATGTGGACTTTAGAATTCAGTATGTTGAATACCTTGAGTGCCTGTATTGCATCAAGTAATGCAAGGAAAGTTGTGTGTTTGGAGTGAGTCCAGAGTGAAATGTATGGCTTGGGAGTTCCGTGTTACGAGGTGTGAAGAGTCTTAAGACAGTTTATATAAAAATAGATAAATTCAATAAGGGACTTGACTGGAAGCAAACTTCTTTTACAGTTTTCTATGCAGAGAAGAATATAATGATGGATAGTGCAGGTTGAGTGTGCTACAGCTTAATGAGATCCGAATTTTCAGTACACCATTTTACTGCTATATGAAAACTAGTTATTTCAAAGTGGCAAAAACAGTACAGAGGACAGTTCAACGTACAGAAATGTTCTCTTTATGTTTATTATTACTGTATTTGATGTAGTCAAGTATCATAAATGTCTTTGGGTTATTACACAGCTCAAGACGTACAGAGAACTCAACTAGGAACGTATGTTTTTCTGTGGTGCATATGTACGGTAAAGAATTAGATGAGAGCTGTTGACATTCTGGGTATGTTGAAATAACTCAGATCAGTGCAGATTCCCTTATCTTTAGCTCATTATTTCCTAGAAATGTTTCTTGTTATGAGCTGACAGGAGCTTCACAGCCCTCAGAAGTGTGTGCATTATGTTCTCTTTTCTCGTCTTACGGTGCTGACCGTTAACCTTTTGTAATTTTCTCTGTTCTTAAGCAGTATCTTCCATGGTGTCTCACACACGCAGAGGCAGGACTCTTAAGTTCTGCTGTTCACTGGAAAAAATATCAATTAGTGTGGGCTGAATTGACAGTTGCCATAACAACAGAAGATGGGTTTAACAAAAACACTATGTATCGTGTGTGTGTGTGTGTGTGTGTGTATAACAAAAAAGCACACTAATAGAAACTTGTCTGCAAACTGTGGCTGCACTCATGAATCTCTGCGTGTGTTTTGCCTTTGGTCTGATCTTATTAGCCAAAATACAACTCCAAAGTCATTGTTGCCTCCAGAGCAGTCTGTGTTGCCACTTAATGCTTACGTTTTCAGTTGACACATATATTCTCTCATTAGATGATACTCTATCTGTTTTGCATATTTCTGTCAACACAGGACAGGCTGAGGACTGTGTGAGCGCTGGCCTCTAAACTGGTCTAGTGGCCTTTGGGTCGCACACTGCCCTTGGCTGTTTTCCTCAAGGCCTTTCAAGTCAGCTTATCTTTGTTTTTGTAGGGCTGATTCTGAGCGAAGTGGCGGGTTTAGTAGCTACTCAGCACCCCTTCAACATCCATAATGTGCAGCAACACTGTCTCCCACATGAAGCTGCATTTGTATCAGCAGGCTAATTTGTTGATGTTGGCAGCGGGTTAATGTCTTTCTCATGCCAGTGAGTTGCTGATTAATTGAAAGAGCTCTTACATTTGCCTTAATGTGCTGTATCATGGGTGAAGGCACACGCAATGTGCATGACACAAGCTATTAATGCTTTAATGTTTTTAAAACCAGAAATACAGCCATGATGGGCCAAGAGCAGAGTGGTGTGATGGAGACATTCATCTGCATTGACTTTGCAGTAAGAGACCACCCTTCTTTTATTTAGTTTCCGTTCAAAACAGCCACTGGGTGCGGCATTTTCAGCGTCAAGAAAAAGCAGAAAATGCATATCTCAACAGAAAACTACACCAACACCTCAACAACTAAGAATTTTGTGTTTGCTCTGTGCCTTTATTACAGCTTTCATTCTTTTTTTTCAGGAGCCTGAAAAAAATGCATGTTTTGCTTCTCATGATCCAATTAATCCCAAATGTGTTAGGAATACCAGCAGCTTCTTTGTTTTGATTTGCCAATTTTCTTTATTTTTGTCTATTTCCTTTTCTTAGTAACAGGTTCTTGACATCCTTTCAGACCCATAGTGCTGAGTTGTCTTCTCACAGTGGAAGCATGGACAAACACTTCTCAGATCTGTGTCTTCTCAGATCTGAAGCCAGAGTGGAGCTTGATTTTCTGCCCTCTCAAAGATGAAACCTATTAAATACTGTTTGTCTGATGGTGACATTTTCAGGCTCTGTACCAGGTCTTACACAATTGTTAGGAGTCCCAGGTTTTCTCTTTTAATAATTCTCCAGTTTTGGAAATGCAGTAGAATTATATTTTTTTATCTAATGTTCTCAGGAATATCTCCAGAAAAAAGATGTATTTAATAGCCATTTTAACTGGAAATTACATTTAAATAGGTTGCCGACGCTCCATCCACCTCCAACTGCCAGCACAGTTCACTGACATCCAATACTGAAAGGATAGAACAGCGTACAACAGGATGATACTTCGAATCTCTCGCTCCAGTGAAGGTGAATTTGCTGTTTTAGAGTAGGATTTTTATAACGAGGCGAGTGCAGTTTGCAGTAGTGCTGATTTCCCAGGCTGGTTTTTTTTTTTTTTTTTTTTTTTTTTTTTTTTTTGGATCAGGTGGTGTGAACTCCATTTTTGTAACATACACAAAAGCTATGTGAGGTCTCCCTCTGGCATGTGCTCGGTGTGTTAACTAGAACATTCCAATGTCATGTGGACTTTTCCAGCTTATAGCCAGTTCTCGGTGAGAGGGGCCATAAAAAGTGATCAGATCTGAGGGTCTCCTTCCTTGCAGTGAAATTATTTAGGACATAAGTAGCAGTAGCTGATTCTAGACTTTCTCTAACTCTGATAACGTTTAGTACAGACAGCCATAAAGTGAATCTGCAAGCTCATCATCCTGTTGATGAATTGGAGCTGATATTCCTTGTGTTCTCTGATGCCGTGTCGAGTTAAAATGAAGTGTTTTGATCCATTTTATTTAACCATATGATAAGCAGGCTTTATATAACGATGCTACATGCAACAGTGCTTTCGTGTATGTGCATTATTTGCCCTGTGGTGTGGGTGAACTTGGAGTAGGCCTATATGTTAAGTCTGAATTAATTAACAGACTTTCACTGTTTTTCTACATGCTTTTAAGCCTTTTGGTGTTCCGTCCCCCACAGAGTTTAGCTTTAAACTCTATGCGTGCAGCTGCACCGCTGGCGTGTAAAGCGGGTAGAAAAGACTTGGCTATAGGATTTGAATAATTTAGGGCTCAGCCTGTAGTTGACATAAAGCACTGGTACCAGGCTGAGCTCAAGGAAAAGAATCTCCATGCTTTCTCAGGTTTTTTTTGTGTGATGGCTGATGGGTTTTTGTTTTCTCTGTTGTAATAAAGCTTAACGGAGGTATAGATGATTAAGGGTGGACAGTATGATTGTTATTGCTACATTACGACAAACTTTCTTGAGAATTTCATGGTATCATGAACACCTTCTAGAACAGTGAACTTTTTGCTTTATATTTGAGTAAACAGTACTGTGCAAAATTTAGAGATTTACCCTTATTTTATTTCCTTTTCATTCAAATGATCATGAACTAACCATTATTTTTCAGAAGATAGTAGATAACCCAAGGAAAATTAGGAGGAAAACGGGAGTTTCCAAAACTGGAGTTCAAAACATTGCATCAGGTATTTCTATAAACACTGAATGTCTCTAAACAGTATGTATAGATACTTGGTATGAAAAGCAAGTACACCCCTGGCTTCTGCCTCCCTTTGGCAGAAATAATGTTTATGTAGACATTTCCTATAACTATCTACATTTTTGCCAATTCCTCCATGCAGAATCATTTCAACTAAGAAATGTTTGAGGGATTTCTTGCATTTGCAGTCAGTTCCACAGCAATGCCATTCAGATTCAGATCTGGGCTTTGGCTCGGCCAGTCCATGACCCTCCATTTCTTCATTAAGAGCCCATCCTTGGTGGATTTACTTGCTTGTTTGTGAACATTATCCTATTGGAAAATACACTTCTTCAGCTTTTTTTTTCCAGATTGACTTACATTCTCTCCAAGCACTCTCTGATGTGAAAGAGAATTTATAGTCAGCTCTGTGATTGCAAGTTGGCCCAAAGCAGCCCCAAATTATAACATGTTCACCTCCATGCTTTTCCATTTTGCATTTGGCTCTTCTGATCAAATGCTGTCTTTGGTTTTCTCCAAACATGGCTTCTGGTACTGTGGCTAAACAACTGTCCATAGCACATTGTTGGCACATTATTAGCAAACTTTAGTCTTGCTCCAGTGTTCTTTTTAGATATCGAGAGTTTCCTCCTGGCTATATACAAGTGTGTGTGTGTGTGTGTGTGTGTATATGTGTATGTGTAAATCATTGTACTTGTATCATAGTCTTTACAATATGTGTCGCTACTGCTATTTTTCTGCTGTGCACTTTGTTCTTTCTGACTAGTTCTCAAAAAAACAAAGTATTCTGATGCAAATTGTGTGTCATGCACCCGTTTTATGGATGATTGTAAAAAGCCAATGGGTCACTGGGAAATAACACTAGCAATATTGTTGGGTGAGAACTGGTGTTTGATGGGGCAGGGCAGCCATAACTCAGAGTAACTGAATCTGTCCTCTGGAATTTAAAGGATGATGTATTCAGTTCTAGTGGACAAATGCTTGGCAAGCTCATACACAGATACATCATCATCATCATCATCATACATGCCTGCGTAGCACATGTGAAGACAACGCAACCAATGTGCTGGTGTTATGAGCAAGAGATTGAGGAGTAAAAAGAGGTCAGCAGAGAGAGAAGTTACAGAAAGAAAAAAAATGAGAGAACTAGACAAGGCTGGTGACACCAGAATGTCAGTGATTGGTACATCAACAAGATGCTTGGGAACTGACCAGTTATGTGTGTGTTTGGACACATCCGTGTCTGTGCAGTGCTTACCAGTCCAAAAAGGATGAAACGACCTTTCCTTGTTTAGGCTGACCTCCTCTGGATCAATGCTGGTGCTGCATTGCTTCCATTTAGCCATCTCTCTGCTAAGTACGTCTTTTGAAAGGATCATTGTGTGAATGAAATACTATCTAACACCTATAATCATGAGGATTAACTCTGCGGTGGTTAGCATTGATTCCTGGATGTGGATTTAAGACGATACACAGAACCAAGCCGCGGTCTGGGCTGGCATTCAAAGCATCCTGGTGTAAAAAGCACCAGTCTGGATGCAGTGCTTGTGACTAAAGAGCCTCATCTCCCTTGTGAAAGTGGACCGTTGGCCTCAGCGGGGTTTCCTGGTAAAATGATAGAGGTTAAATAAATACCAAAATAAACAAGGCAGGAATCTGATCCTAGATCCACACACTTAATCTGAGCTTCTTTATGAGTTCTGGCCCAGCAGGCAGATCAGCCAAGTTCACTCTGAAGTGTTACTGTATGAACTTCCTCAGCTGAAAAACTGCAACTCAGTAAGCATAACGATCACCGTAAAATGTAATGTTGATGTTGGTTTTTCCTCAGGAAATAAATGTGAGTGTTAGGATGACCTGTTTGGAAAAAAAATGCATTTTTGTGAAATCATCAGGGTTTTTTTTTTTATTATTATTTTATTTTATTATTAAGTGCTATGTCCAAGTGGCTGTTTGAGTGCAAGGCTTTTTGTCAGTGCTTTAGTGTTTCACTGTTTTTCTTTTTTGTGTGTTGTGTTTTTTTTTTTTTTTTTTTTTTTTTTTTTCTTTTTGGATTGCTTCTTTTCGTGTTTCCTGTTTTTTCCAGTTGAGCTGGCTCCAAATTAACATTGCCATTGTTGTACTTGGCTGTAGAGTCTGTATGGATTTTACACGGTACTGGACATCAGTGCTGTAAACCAGACCCCTCTCTTTAGCCCCTCATCTTAGTTTTCATTCAAGAGTTGCATAAAATGCATTACATGTTTTCATGAATGTTTCATAAAACATCAGTTCTGTTCAAATAAATTTCAAAATGTACATTAAAAGTGTTAATGCAGCTGTGCGTTTAATGTGTTCTCTCATAGTAACGGTTCAAGTCAACATACTATCTAAAATGCCTTAGTTTAGACTGTTATTAATTCCCAGTAATATTTATTTTGAATATGTTCCTTTATGCTTACAGCATTATGTACGAAAACAGAAACCATTATTTATTCATTTATTAAATTTCCAGTGAAGATGACCGTTAAGTAAAAGTTATAATATATCGATGTTGTCAGAAGAAAACCTCGTATCTCCAAAATAGTAACTTTACAGGAGAAGGAAAAAACATGCATTACTTTTAATGTAAGTCAATGGAACCAGACATTTTTTAAAGTGATTTAGGGTCATTTCTGTTGGTCCATTCATCATGAAATTGACATAAAATATATATAGATCCATGGATACTTTCAAATTATGTCAAAAACTGAAAAATGACAAAAATGGAGATATGAGGTTTTGTTCTGACAGCAAAGATATACACACACGCTCACATTTTCAGCTTCTCACAACTCATTCACTAATGTTGAGTTATGATAATGGTGTGGCCACTCTGTCACATAGCTGGACCGGAAAGACACATGTAAGATCGAGTAGCTCATCTGCTGTCTCTGGCTATTTGGAAGGTCATGACCGTTCCTTGAGCAAGTGCTCTGGCATGCTGCAAAGAGCTGGGTATGGTTACTGTAATTTAATGTCTGGAACCATGCAGTGACTACGTGGTAGAGAGTGAACACACGACAGGCCCGTTACGAGGAGGCTCTGTTATCACCTACTGAAGTGAATGTTGAAGGACAACTTTGTAGACGTTCTGGCTATGTTCTTCTGCTTCTGTTGAATCTAGTCTTAGTGAATATCATCATAAGATGATAGAGTAAGAGGGAAGATGTGCAATTACACAAAATTTTGTAGGCCTTACATCTGTTAGAATTATTTGTACTTACAGTAAATTACATTTGACATATTTTGAAAGTCTTCGAGTGCTCACTTTCCACCTAATGTAGGTCTTACGCCATTGTATGTTTCTCCCTGAAGCTATAATTGCTTGTTAGTCTTCGTTTTCCCATTTATGTCTTTTGTCACTGTCTAAAAATCGTCCTTGTATTCGATCAGCTAGCTTAATGTGAATTGAAGTAGCCATTAGAGAGACATAGACTACTTCTGGATGTCAGAAGTTTCCTCTCAGACACAGCGATATTTATAAAGGGATTCACCACTAAATTAACTGGGTTGTAGGCCTGAAAAAATATGTATCCCCTTTAAGAACTTTCTATTAGGCGCAGATTTCTGTTCTCATGAACTCTCACGGACTCATCTGGGAAATCAGTGCCTAGTCAATCATTCCCACGGGAAAGCTTCTCAGCCTTCACCAAGTTCTAACGTATGTGCCTATACCATCAGCTCTTAGTTGATTTTTAAGCCTTGTGAGTGTCATAGTGGACAGATAAAAGGTGGCCAAGGTTCAGGGTAAAGTTGCGATCCATCATTGAGGATCATAAAAGGAGCTTCTTGCTGAATTTCAGCTGGGACTGATCAGGTTGGTTTACTCCTAAGCCTGTGTGTTGTATGTTTTATGGTATGTCTTCTCAGTCAGGTGCCACGGTACCGAGTTTCCACTCATGATACCTGAGACAATTATTACAATATAACAAAATGATGATATCCAAAAGAGTGTATTGTTATGATGTGGTTATAATTGTATGTGGTTATAATTGTGTTCTATTTATATTTTTGTGTAGTTCCTAAAAAGAATTTATTTGACACAAAAAACTAATTGATTAAACTATAATGGCTCAATAGATTTAAGTGACATTTTGTGATAGTAACACATACAGTAATGCATGGTGTCACTGTCAGAAACAAACCGTCGTAACTCTGAAACGGTAACTTTACACAAGAAGTCGGAACCGTAATTAACTGGTAATAAAAGGTAATGTGCAATTTCTCTTGGTCCATTATGGTATATTAACACAGTGTAAAGGGCAGCTGGTGTTTTCAAGTTATTCATAAAAAGTAAAAAAAAAAAAAAAAAAGACAAGAATGAAGATGCAAGATTTTTGCAAGACATCAACCATATATTAAATTATCCTGTTAAACTAACACAGAGAGCTTAATGGACACCTGCATTGTATTTTTACTCAGTTTTTATATGTACAGCTGCATGCAAAACAGTTTGACATCCCTGGCCAAGTTGCACATTTTGATGATTTCCTACGAATGCCACATTTCATTTTTCCCGTGCATAATTTCTGTGTATTTCTGTATTGTTTTCTAAATGACTAATAAGTTCTATTCATTCAACAAAATGTGTCCTATGACCAAGGGTTTGCATGCGACTGTGTGTGAACGTGCATACGTCTCTTTATTTTTGTCTGATTTAAGTATTTTGGTGTCTTTGTAATATGCATACTTATTACAGTCTATTATTACTATTACTGTTACTATTCCCACTTAAATAGCAGGTAGGAAGTCAGCAGTAGATCAAGTTTCATTTAATAAATCGATCCTCTCTGATGTTCTCCTCCCTCGACACGACTATGTAACAGAGGCTGTAATGCTCTTTTTCCTTCCGAAGCTTCAGGCGATTTCTGACAGACATTGACGTCTATTTTACAGCGAGCTCAGGCTTACTGAGGCATCTGTTTTGATCAGCCACTCTGCTCATTAGTATCGTGCTGGAAGTTGATCTGACAGAGCTGCACGACTGCCGATCGCTTTTGTCGCTCAAACCACTTTTCCCTGCTGAGCCACAAGACCGTATGTCATCTGCATGCTTACAAAATGAATAGGCTCATCAGAAGTGTCTGCCGCGCTACAACTCCGGAAAGCACTAGAAACATACAGCAAACACGATTCCCCACCGAAGTGTAGAGACAAGCTCAGCATGTGTGTGTTTGTGTGTTCTGCTGTTCTGCCACCCTCCCTCCCTGCTCAGGCCTCTCCGGAGGGATAGAGAGGCCCCCCATACCACATTAAACCGCAAAGCAGCTCTTTTTTTTTTCTTTTTTTTTTCTTTCCACCTCTCCTTTTCTCTCTCTCTCTCTCTCTCTCTCTCTCTCTCTCTCTCTCTCTCTCTCTCTCTCTCTCTCTCTCTCTCTCTCTCTCTCTATCTCTCTACTTTTTTGTCAGGCTGCCAGCTACACGGCGGCCTATTCATTTCCAGCCAGCACCGAAAACAAGGTCCAAAGTTCATAGTCGCTCAGTGCAGATCTAGGCCAAGTCTTACATTTGGAAACTTTCCCCCCTCCCCTTTTCACAGACACTCTGGTTGTCCTGTCCCCCCCTTCCCAGGTTTTTCTAGCATTAGGCCTACTGTTATTTGTGCTTTGCAGTGTCTCAGAGGCAGTATGTTACCTCTGAGTCTGCTGACTGGCTTACATTTATAGTGGCGGAAAGATGCAATTTTATTACATTTGAAATAGCTTGATGAAACCATAGCGTAGCTAATGTTGTGCCCAGAGCAATTTTTGACAGTTCATCTGAACTCATTGCCATTTCCTCCTAAATATTCCAAGTTTTCCCAAATGTTTTTTCACAGCTTTTTTGTATGTGAATTATTGTGAATTATTATGTTTTTGGAAAGAGGTATTATTTTTAAAATACTTTTAAAAGGTTTCTCTTTTAGTTTAAGCATCTAAGTAGACTTGAATGCGGTTTAATCAGTCTCAGTGTGCTACATGAAAAGCAACAACCTTTAGGTATAAAAGGTATTCCTAATATTATAATTTCACTCCATGTGACACTACACCTCAAAGCACAATGAGTCTCAAAATGCATGTTTATAAGTACTTTGATTAATCAAACAATAAGAAAAGTGCTCTGTGCAAAATTCAGAAGTTGGTATCACATGAATAATTTTGCTAGATTATCTCAATGTAAGTTTGGTGATCTTTATCTGAGTACTGCTCTGTCACGCAGCTGCTTTAGGTGGGGGTGTAAATTTTTTGCAATTAAACCGCTGAATCAGAGAAGAGACTCCTCCACACACCATTACAGCACAAGAGCTGCTCTGCAACTACTGCACCAACGATATTATCAGATTTAGATAAATGACTGTTGTCTGTGAAGTTTAGAGCACTATCAGAAGTGAGAGGGAGTGATTTGTCATTTAGCTACAGTTTGTACCTCACACACACACACAGGTGGAAAAAATAGGATTGCTCTTCATTTTGATGAACATAAGTTTCAGTTCACACACATCTTTGTTTATTATTATTGTTTTCACGGGAGATTTTGAGGAGGAGTGTCCGAGTACTCATTCGGAAATATCAACAAGCACTCAAAGCCTATAAAATCTTGTTCAGTCCAGCCCTACAATTTTTGTCAGTGTTTTTCCAAAAGCTTTGTTTACAAGAAGCTGCAGTAATATTGACTAAATAAATGATGGTATGTGTGTGTGTGTGTGTGTGTGTGTGTGTGTGTGTGTGTGTGTGTGTGTGTGTGCACGTGTACATGTGGTTCACTGTGCTGGTCAGAGCACCAGAAGGTATAGACTTTCCTTATTTGTGATCACAAAAGCAGCAGCTCAGGCAGTAGTCATATGAAGGTGCATGTGTGAGGCTGTCAAATTAACTGTGAAAAAGGAACAATGTTCACTAACATGCCCCGTATTACATACATCAGACCAACGTCATTCACTTCGTTTTTGACTGCTCTAGAACACAAAGCAGTGTTGGAGACTCTTATCACATCAAGTTGCAGACTCTTATCATTTTTCCTGAATTAGTGATGCGCAGAAGGAGCTGTAATACAAAACCAAATTTTTAGAACACAAGTTTTCCACATGCTTTAAATAAACATATAAACATGTATTACACTCTCAGCTTTGAATAGAGCAGAGAATATTCATAATGCCAATATAGCAATCACTGTGTTAATATGTAAAGATATTATGAGAAACATCTGATTGGCTTGTACTTTGTGTTTTGGCCATTCATTAAACGCTGGCTGAGGGGACTGTGCTGGTTTCAGGAACAGAAATGTGGGGTTTGTTTTTGTCTCTTGGTTCTATTTAGATCCTTAAATTTTCAGTTTTTGTTTGTGCTCTTCAATCTTGTAATCTTCATCTGAGAAGCATGACCGTGTGTTGAAATGGCTCGAGTGTGGGAGGGAGGAAAGAATCCATTTCTGTGATTGAATTGATGGTCTTTATCATTACTGCATTTGTATAATGATGAAATGAACGGTCTTTAAAAACATGCTTTCTTTAGCCTGGGAAGCAGAAGCATAGAGTACTTCACAAAGACTTCTGTCTCATGATCATTTCCCCCAGTTTTACCACATAATAACATGTAGCATAGTAACATTAAAATGTAACTGGAGACAGTTATGAAGGAAAAGAATGGAGGCTGACATCTTGGCCTTGGATATGGTCCTAATATGAACTTTTCAACAGATGTTTTGAGACTTGGGTTTCATGTGACTGAACTCAGGGAAGTCACATGGAAAAGAGCACTAGAAGAATCAAAACAGCCATGTTTATCCTTATATTTGCTATTATTATTTATATGTCGACACTTTGATTGTGCAGTTTCAAAGCATCCAGTGGCCCAGAATGCATTGTTACTTTTGAATCATCTTTAATGAATTTTAGTTGAGTTAGTTTTACCTGGGGAAGAAGTGTAATGTAAATGGTAACTGATGAGATCTGTGATTTTAATCTGGTATTGATCTGCAGTCTGTTGGTTTTATTTACAGCCTGACAGTACAAATTGTGGAGTGATTTTAATCCAGCATGAATCTACACTGTGCAAAGTTTGTACAGTCTGACAGCAAAAGTTTTGTAGTGATTTTTATTCTAGTATGAATCTGCAGGTTCTGTAGTTTTTACCGTCTGGCTGTAGTAATGGTGATGTGAATTTAATCTAATATGACTTTACAATCTGTATAGTTTTAAGGCCTCGCCATAATAATTTTAGAGTGGTTGAATGATTTTAATCCAGTCAGAATCTGTGGTCTGCTTAGTTTTTACAGCCTCACATTAAGAACGATTTGGGCGATTTTAATTCGGTCTGAATCTATAGTCTTCTTCGTTTTTATAGCCTCAAAGTAAGAATGATTGATGTTTAATCCAGTCAGAATCTATAGTTTGCATAGTTTTTACAGTTTAATTGTAGAATGGATGGTCAGTACTCACTATTAAGACATTCCTGTGTGACATTTTCTTACTGTTATTGATTATTATTGAGAGCTTGTCAAGTAACGCAGATGTGATGTCTTTGGTAGTTTGGTATGACATAGTTACATAGACGCTTTATTGTATATGATCAAGCCAGTCAGATCCCATCCTTACAAATTAAATTATACAACATCTTTGGAAACACTAAACCAGCCTGAATAATGATTATGCTAATGCTAGGAGCACATGGTGTACAACCTACCTGTCAGCCCAGACCCCCCCCCAGTACACAGAAGGAAATCTGATCTCAGATCAGCACTTTTGGTCCGGTGGTACTTTGTGAATGCGACTCAAGGTTTGCTTTTGTGCGCTTCCTTTCTTTTTTCCACCCTTATTATCGAGTTACTATGATAAAAGGTGCTTAGAGGCACAGTGTAGGAGTCCTCACACAATATGGCACTTTCCTGAAGGCCTTTTTGCTTTGTTCAGTAATTTTTTGCTACAGAAGCGTCTGGTGCGTCATCTGCTTAGCATTCAAAATATTTCACTGTAGACATAATATCTGTCCTATCGCTGTGGGTTATGTAGGTAAACGTGGCATGCTGTGAAGTGGAAAGAACAGCAGAATGCTTTCAAATGAATCCGGTCACATAAGCCTCTAAATTGTTTAAAAACTCCAACAATGCTGGAGCCTAATATAGGTCTACACACAATAGTGCCTAACATGTCACTACTATGTTGGTGTCATTGCTTTGCGGAGAGTGATTCACCCTCTATATATAATTTCATCAATTGTGGTCCTATGGTGGTCCCTATCCATTGAGGGATGGGGTAGAAGGGCTTTTAAGTTGTGCAGCAGCAGATAAAGTGGCAGCAAGTACCTAATCTGCTTAATCTATGCTTCTTAAGGAAGATGCTGATCTTTTGGTGTCCTGATGAGTTTGAGGGTGTGGGAGTTGTGGTTATAAGCTTGCTGAGTGGGTCTCCTGTCTGTTTCTCATGTGATCTCTAGTTATTCAGTTAATGTGACTCCACTTGGTCCTTTACATTTACAGTACCCTTCACAAATATTGGTACCCATAGTAAACATGAGCAAAACAGGCTGTAAAAAACATTCTTTATTGCTAATGCTTTTGATATTTCATTCAAAGTATTAACAAAAATGTACCTTTTATTTGAAGGTGTATGGTGAATAAATTAAAAACTAGGTCTTTATAATAAATATAATACATTTTTTCACAAATCTGTGTGTGCCGCAGTCATTGGCTCCTCTTTATTTAATACTTTGTTGAGCCTCCCTTTGCAAAAATAATAGCTCTCAGTCTTCTCCTTAGGGCTGGGTCATAAAACGATAACAATAATTATCATGATATAACTTTTCCTCGATAGAGCGATAAAAAAGGTTCAATATACGTTCGATATAATACGCCATTCTAACACTTCCATGTTCTAGCGAAAGCCCTGGTGGCATTCGAGAGTCTTCTCCTTTCTGCTGCAAGGAAATCGACACTACTAGTCTGTCACCAGGTGAGGGACCCCCCTCTATATGAATAGAGAGGGAGGGGATGATGAGTAAAAAATGGGTCGAAAAATTTTGCAACGTCTGAAACGTGGAGTTATATATTCCCTGTTTGAGTGGAGCGACCAAGTGTGAGTGACTAGATCAGTAGTGTTACTGTACTGTCCTACAGCAAACTTGCCTCTTTCTGTACATCCTAACGAGCTTAAGCAGCGTTAAATCACATCTGCTCCTCACAACTCCAACGCTGTGTTACAGCGCTTAGTCATATTTAAGTATCAGTGCATTTACAAGCAACGAAATTGAAAGAAAGTGATACTTTTTTTTTGATCCCACAACCGGGGAAATTCCACCTCCGCATTTAACCCATCCGTGAAGTGAAGCACCACATACACACTAGTGAACACACACACTAGGGGGCAGTGAGCACACTTGCCCGGAGCGGTGGGCAGCCCTATCCACGGCGCCCGGGGAGCAGTTGGGGGTTAGGTGTCTTGCTCAAGGACACCTCAGTCATGGACTGTCGGCACTGGGGATTGAACCAGCAACCTTCCGGTCACAGGGCCAGATCCCTAACCTCCAGCCCACGACTGCCCCAAAGAAAGAAGTGGGTTCGTGTCAATTACAGCCCTGATTTAAACGAAAGTAAACTGAGGAAGCTGTGAGGCATTGGAGAGTGGGAGAGAGAGCGATCATTCCAGGCTAGCTGGTTTTAGCAGTTTGCTAACTTGAAGCAGTGCTCCGTCACTCGGACAGCATGGTGAAATGATACTGTAGATCAAACACGACACAAAAGCACTGATTTCAGTTGAAACATACCTGTGGTGTGAGAGATTTACAGTGCAGTTAATACTTTTACAAAGCAAGCGTCAGATGTATTGCAGCTCACCCCTCAAACTACTACAATAGAATAGAGAAACCCGGTCGTCTGCTAGCTGGTGTTTGAATACTGTCATATGATCTGACATTGAGGACTGATGGCAGTAATGCGGTGTGATCCATCACTGACCTACCGAGCCAGCTAATATTTGCTGTTCGTGCTAAAAGCCGACACGGTTGAGAAACTAAACAGTTTAGCACTGTTGTTATCGACTCGTTTAGCATTTGTAACTGGGGGTGGCCATAGCAAAACCTTAATTCTGTGGCAAGTGAACCATTTTTTGTGATGATTTTGAGGTGTGCTTTGGGTCATTGTCCTGCTGGACGATTCAAAATGTGGTCTAGTTTAAGCTTCCTAGCTGAGGCAGTCAGGTATTCATTTAATATCTGCTGGTACTTGATGGAGTCTGTGATACCATGTATCCAAATAGACTGTCCAGGGCCTTTTGGGGATGAGGTACTCTTCTGTTGACAAAAGCTCATTTTTTGGTCTCATATGACCATAAAACACCCCCCCCCACACACACACACACACAAACAATGTGTGGTTATATAGGTGCTGTTCGTGGTTCGGGAGACATTCTGACGTCATAGGTGCACTTGCCTAATATTTTGAATGAAAGATGAAAAGGATAATTAAAAATATTTTACAGCTCATTTTGCTCGTGATTACCGGGAGTGCCAGTATTTGTGGAGGGCACTCTAGTTACATGGAGAACTAAGGAGGACCCAAAAACAGACTGACCATGACAATTAGTGGCAGATAATTGGTAACTTGGTGGCCAATATGACCTTTCTGAGAATACCAGGGAAATTATAAGTATTTCTAAAACACTGAGAAAATTTATCGTTCATTATAAAGAGATTCAGACTGAGCTCCCATGTGATGTAGTTATTTAACGTTTCTTCCTATTGTTTGGAGTTTGTGAGTTCAGCCCTGCATAATAGAGTGCAGAAATGATCTGGTTATGTGGACGTAGTGAACATTTATGTGAAATATTGAATTTGAAATGACTTAAAATGTAGCATTTTTTTAAAGATAGCAGAGCTGTTTCATTTTGTAGGTTTTACCTTATCAAACATCATAAAAACAGTATTATGTTGTGCATCATGTGCCATGAAAATGTCATGTATTGTGATTTATTGTCCTCTCCTATTCTAAATGTAGTAGTTCAGGAAGCTGTGGTGTCCCCTGCCATGCACTAAAACGTGACATACCACATGCCACCAGCTATGCAACACTCTCATAATGTGATAAATGTAACATCATTTTGAAAAAAGGAGAACAAGAAAGACTCTTTAACTGCATGCCGGTATAGGCAATTACTTAAGCTATCAAAATCATCTATAAAACTACTAGAGAACATTTATTAGCGATGTCCAGATTTGTATGTTGCCTGTTGTAAATACTGACTAATGAGCTGTCTGTCTTCAATGCGTTTGAAATACATTCCTTTTATTAATGTAATTTACTGATGCTGATGAAGCAAGCAGGGGAGTCATAAAAGCTCACATACTGTGTAGCAGAGAAAATAAAATCTTGGGAATTTCCTGAATGTATAGAAAAAAAAAGGTCTGAAAACTGTGTTTCCTGAAGAAAATACAAAGTGATTGAGCAGCTTAAGCAGTTGCCAAACGAATACCCTGACATTTTAGGTAGTTGCTGAAGTGTTGATAACTATTTGTTATGGTGTCCCAGTTGGTTGTTAGGTGGTTGTTACGGTGTCCCAAGTGGTTGCTAGGTGGCTGCTATGGTATGCCAGATGGTTTCTAGGGGTTTGCTACATTGTTTCCATGGTTCCCCACATGGTTAATACGGTGTTGCTAATGGATGAACAAACTTTTTGTCAGATCTGAATTAAGAGTGTAGCTTTATTTTCTCCTGTCTCACAAAGATGAAAGCTTTAAGGACTGTCTGATGGGGACAGTTGTGTGGTCACTTATTTTACAGTATTTTTCACTTATTTTCCTGTGACTACCCTTCTTTATGCATGAAGGATTAATAGCTTGTATTTCCTGGCCATTTCTTTTTATTTTATTTTACATTTTGCTTGTGCTGGTACTTTCTGAAGTTGCATTAAAATAGACAGGAATCCTGAGGCTTTTTATTTGGATTGAATTTACACCACAAGTTAAAAAGGAAAGAAAACTCTTCCTGTAAGTCTGATTGAAAAAAAAAATTGAAGCTTTCTGAAATGATGTTTCAGTAAACAGAGGCTCAGTCTGGTCTTAACCAGATGAGTGTGTAGGCACATGAAGTGTGTGTGTGTGTGTGTGTGTGTGTGTGTGTGTGTGTGTGTGTGTGTGTGTGTGTGTCTCTCTTTCTGTCTCTCTTTCTGTCTCTCTTTCTGTCTCTCTCTCTGTCTCTCTCTCTGTCTCTCTGTCTGTCTCTCTGTCCGTCTCTCTCTGTGTAAGCGTATGCATACATGAGTGTGTTCCAGCAGCTAACGCAAGCTTAGCTCTGTGAGCTGCGCTGACCCCTTGTGTGGAAAACAACCTGATTGCTTCCAGGAAGCTCACGCCTCCCCGGCACAGCACCTTCCATTACTGCAGCTGTAGCTATTGCTCTCAGCGTCACTATTCATGGATACCAGGCCCATAGCGGCTGCTTACCGCTACTTTCCAGATTTCTCTATTACTCACTCCTGCTCTGTTTCAGTATCTCTTTTGCGCCATCGCATTTCTCTCGTGTACATCCAAAGCACATGTGACTGACCTATTAGCTGCCGTTACATTATTCACCGCTGTGCCAGAGAGTGGGCCCTGAGCAGAGCTGGAGCAGACCGCCTGTATTAATTATTCCTACGGATGGTGGCTGTTTTTCTGATGGCCTGGACGCGCACAAGTGATAGGCAGCATGCATACGCAAAAATGGTAATTGTGCATGGACAAAACACACACACACGGTATCCATGGTATTGCATATTAAAAGTGCAAATTTCTGTGTGGAAGTTGTTTTATAAATGCGCTCATGGTGCTTTTACAGCTGTGGTTTATGATAATTAGGATGGGACTAGTCAGCCAACAATAGAATAGAACAGATGACGTGGAATGAAGTAGTGAGCAAAGAAACAGAGCAGAACAGAATGGAATTGAATAATAATAATAATAAAAAAATGGGTTAGAACAGAATTTGATCGGAGTGTAATGGAATAAAATGTAATGGAGTGGAATAGAACGGAATATAACAAAAGAAACTGGAATGGAGTTGAGAAAAATGGAAGAGAGCAGAATATAATGGAATGGTGTTGAGTGGAATGATTAAAAGAGATTGGAATGAAATTAAATAAAATGGAGTAGAGTATAATGGAGTAGGGCGAAGTAAAATGGAACGGAGTAGAGTAGAATAGGACAGAATCAAGTAGGTTAGTTTGGAATGGAATAATACAGAATGGAATGGAATAGAGTGAAGTGGAACAGAATATGACGAAATGGAATTCAAAATGACAGAATGGAAGGAATGTTGTTAAGCGGAATGGAGGTGAACAGATTGGAATGGAATTAAATAAACTGGAGTACAATATAATGAATTAGAGCAGGGAGAAGAAAAATGGAATGGACTAGAGTAGAATAGGATGTAACAGAGTTGAGTACATGAGATTAGAATAGAATGAAATCGAACAGAGTGGTGTGGAATAGAATATGACGGAATAGAATAGAAGACAGTGGAATACAACATGATGGAATGGAATGAATGGAATAGAAGAGTGGAAAGAAATTGAATGTGGAACAGAGTGGAGTAGAATGGAATATGACAAAATAAAATGAAATAATTAAGCAACAGAGCACGAGAGGGAGTGTGTCATCAACAGTTAAATAAAGTAAGAAATGAATAAACTGGGCCGTGAACGTGTCATTTAATATGTTTTAATGTTCGTGGTTCCTTCCGCCAAATTATAGATGCTTAACAAGCAGCTTGTTGCTACGTCAGAGTAACGAGCTCCACCCACTCGCTGCTCAGCCGGCAGTTCGTTCTCCAGCTCCTCACAGACCAACTGATAGTTTGGGAATTTACTGTCGTCTCATCTTCAGAGTCTGACCAAATCGGCTGTCAGTCAAGTGTGATCTTCAAAGTATCAATTTTCTGTCTGTGCGCAAAATAAGAAGCAAAAACTTTCAAATAGCTTGACCGTCTACTATCAAAGTTGTTGCTTAGCAACGGCGTCTCAGCGGAGTAATAGAGTGTTGATGTTCTGACGAAATAACAGCACCGTTAAAACCCCTCTCAACCAATCAGCTTGCCTGGCTGGAACTAACTGTTGTATAAACTGAAATACAAAATGACAGAATGGAACGAAATGAATGGAGCGGAAGATAATATAGTCGAGTTAAGTTGAATAAATTAAAATACAATACAGAGTGGGCCCCCCACTCTATGCCCCTTTACACCCCCTCATCATCAGCTGAACCTTTGAACAGTAATACAGTAACTCTCATCCTTCCTCTCCTTCATTTGTTTTTTGTGTTAATCCTCCTCCCATTTCCACTTCCTCGTGGGTCTTCCGACTGTACGTGACCCCTTTTCCCAAGTGCCTTTTCGATCTTAAGGGTGCATTTGCACAGAAACCGTTTGGAGCCATGTCCATTGTTCTCCAAATAATGTGATCATGTATCCGTGTGTCTCTGTGGGATCTTTATTGGAATGGCAGAAAGTCAATGCATTTTCATGGAGGTTTCTGCCTGCAAATTGATTGATTATTAGCCATGTTTCATCAATTCAGTCTAAACAAATCAACCAAAGAATGAAAAGGTTAGCAGCATCTCATGTCGAGCGATATCTGATTTTTGTCAGGAGAATAACAAGCCTGCTCTTTAGCACTCTTTAGGTTTTTTCTGTCTTTGTGGTACCTTGGTAGATTTGTATCATTTGTTTGTAGAGTGGCAAGTGCTCACTTTTGCAAGCTTCTGCATTTGTTTCCTGTTCATGTCTGACCGCACTGAATTTAGCTTTATCAACAAATCAGTTGAATTAAAGTTACGTTGTGCTCATCTCTCTCTCTCTCTCTCTCTCTCTCTCTCTCTCTCTCTCTCTCTCTCTCTCTCTCTCTTTTCTTTTTCTTTTTCTTTTTTTTCTCCCCTCCCTCACAGTAATGGAAGCCATGGCAGTGAGCACATCTGCACAGGGTCCAGATGAGTTTGACCGGAATGCTCCCCGGATCTGTGGCGTCTGTGGGGACAAGGCCACCGGATTTCACTTCAATGCCATGACCTGCGAGGGCTGCAAGGGCTTCTTCAGGTAAAACAAATAAAACTCAATTATTGTTTACCACACTTACAATACTGTGGTATTATGTTATCATAATATGGACAATGTTAAAGTTTTGGGCTCTGCTTCATAAATTGAGCAGCTCCTGAGTGGTTCGTTCTGTAAAAGTATACCTCCGTTTGCACTGCAGTAGAGCGGTCACTATCAGAAATATTTTCAATTGGGAAATCTGTGTTCTTTTGTCTTTATTTAATCAAGTAGTCAGAGTTTTTAAAAGTAATGACAAACAACAAAAACATAACTAAACAATAACTAACTCTGCAAAGTCTTTCAAATATTCCAAAATGCTTTACTGGAGAAAGATAAACTGGGCCTTTAAAAAGATTTTTGCTTGAAAAAATACACACTAGCACTCATAAGCTTGTAATCAGTTGCTATATTAACTATTTTTGTTATTTTTTATGCAGTTACAAATTTTACATGGTGGATTTAAATATTACAAACCAAATGATTTTTAATTTATTACACAGTAAACTGTAAGTATCTATATGCATCAATATTTGTCATTATCTTCCTTGAGATTTGATCTCCTATTCTGAAACTTGATGAATTCTGGATGTTAATTTTGTTGTAACTAAATGTTCAGTGTTCTACAGCATTTTCAGCTATAGTGGAATCTTCTACAGCTCTGTTCATTGTTCTGTACACATCTAAAAATTTTCCTAATTTTTCTTCACAGGCTTCCTAGTGTTCTACTTAACCTATGAAGTTGCACAAGGCTCGCATATTGAAATCACTCTATACACTTGTCTTCATGCAGATCGGCTTTATATTGTTGAAAACCGCGATTTCACACCTTTGAACAGTGATTCCAAATCTTTAAAGGGCAGTGAAATGCAAGTTTATTTGATGCTTAAGTTTAATTGATTACTTGTGACAGCCTTACATTCCAGGTTGAAATCCAGCTGTGTCATGTGCCTTCCATGACAGGGTCCCCCTCTCCATGCTTGATCATATACTCTTACAGGCTAGTGGTTACTCAGTCATGTGGTCTGCACCACATTTAGGCTCTCAAATCCAAACAATTCAGTGCATATTTTTAAAAAGGCAGAGTTTCTGAAATTTGCACCAGATTGAATGCTCAACAGGAGAAGCAATCTCTGCAGCTTGTTAGGAGTGTCTCTTGTTTTGTAGCAGTACTGAGAGTGTGCCAGCACTTACATAATGCACACTGGACAGCAAGCCATGCACTTATGAATATCATCGTTGTCCTTAGACAACCTCCCAAACTACAGGACAGGAAAAAAACTGTAATGTTTAGTGTGTTTTGAGTTAATTTTTAACATTCAGAGTTTTTAGGAGATGCAAAATGGGGTATGTGATTTCACTTGTTGATTAAAAAATTGTTGAAAGATGAGTTTTTGTAGTTTTTTGTAAGCTTTTTGTCTTTTTAAAACTATTTGAGACAAGCATTTTCAATGTGCAAGGAGTTTTTAAGATTAGTTTCCAAAACTGAAGTTCATAAAATTATTAAAAGACATAGATAGATTGGGACTTCTCTGCAAGACCACCAAAACTGTCACCTTCAGATTAGGATTTCTCAAAACCTTTTAAATCTTCATCTTTGAGATTTAAGAGAAAAAACAAGCTTCATTCTTGCTGCAGATCTGAAAAAATCACAGGTGTTTTACTCCATCCTTCCATTGAGAGAACCATATTGGTCTGAAAGGATGTGTTGCTGTTATGAAACAATAATTAGATAAAAATCTATAACAAAGAAGGTTTTGATGCTTTCAGGAAAATGGGCTCCCCATAATCCAGACCTTATCATGAATAGCAGAAATGCAACCAACGTCTAGGACTGAGCTGCAGATTTATTTGAAACTGAAAGCAAGTCTTCTGAAAAGAAAGGGAGATGTACAACCCCAATTCCAATGAAATTGGGACGTTGTGTTAAAACGTAAATGAAAACAGAATACGATGATTTGCAAATCCTTTTCAACCTATAGTCAATTGAATACACTACAAATACAAGATATTTAATGTTCAAACGGATAAACTTTATTGTTTTTTGCAAATATTCACTCATTTTGAATTTGATGCCTGCAGTACATTCCAAAGAAGTTGGGACAGGGGCAACAAAAGGAAAAGTTGAAAACTGGGAACAAAAGGAAAACTGGGAAAGTTGAGGAATGCTCAAAAAACACCT
Source organism: Pygocentrus nattereri (assembly GCF_015220715.1). Classification (NCBI taxonomy): domain Eukaryota; kingdom Metazoa; phylum Chordata; class Actinopteri; order Characiformes; family Serrasalmidae; genus Pygocentrus; species Pygocentrus nattereri. The sequence goes on along the minus strand of NC_051219.1, from coordinate 13,236,214 downwards.
GTTTGGAACATTCCACAGGTGAACCGGTTAATTTGAAACAGGTGAGTGTCATGATTGGGTATAAAGGGAGCATCCCTGAAAGGCTCAGTCATTCACAAGCAAGGACGGGGCGAGGTTCACCACTGCGTGAACAACTGCGTGAGCAAATAGTCCAACAGTTTAAGAAGAACATTTCTCAACATGCAATTGCAAGGAATTTAGGGATTTCATCATCTAAAGTCCATAATATCATCAAAAGATTCAGAGAATCTGGAGAAATCTCTGCAAGTAAGCGGCAAGGCAGACAACCAACATTGAATGCTCGTGACCTTCGATCCCTCAGGCGGCACTACATTAAAAGCCGACATCATTCCGTAACGGATATTCCCACATGGGCTCAGGAACACTTCAGAAAACCACTGTCAGTGAACGCAGTTTGTTGCTCCATCTACAAGTGCAAGTTAAAACTCTGCCATGCAAAGCGAAAGCCACATATCAACAACACCCAGAAACGCCGCCGGCTTCTCTGGGCCTGAGCTCATCTGAGATGGACTGACGCAAAGTGGAAAAGTGTCCTGTGGTCTGACGAGTCCACATTTCAGATTGTTTTTGGAAATCATGGACGTCGTGTCCTCCGGGCCAAAGAGGAAAAGGACTGTCCAGATTGTTACCAGCGCAAAGTTCAAAAGCCAGCTTCTCTGATGGTGTGGGAGTGTGTTAGTGCCCATGGCAGGGGTAACCTGCACATCTGTGAAGGCACCATTAATGCTGAAAGGTACATACAGGTTTTGGAGCAACATCTGCTGCCATCCAAGCAACGTCTTTTTCAGGGACGTCCTGCTTATTTCAGCAAGACAATGCCAAGCCACATTCTGCACGTGTTACAACAGCGTGGCTTCGTAGTAAAAGAGTGTGGGTACTAGACTGGCCTGCCTGCAGTCCAGACCCGTCTCCCATTGAAAATGTGTGGCGCATTATGAAACATTATGAATATGACAACGGAGACCCCGGACTGTTGAGCAGCTGAAGTTGTACATCAAGCAAGAATGGGAAAGAATTCCACCTACAAAGCTTCAACAATTAGTGTCCTCAGTTCCCAAACGCTTATTGAGTGTTGTTAAAAGGAAAGGTGATGTAACACAGTGGTAAACACGCCCCTGTCCCAACTTCTTTGAAACGTGTTACAGGCATCAAATTCAAGTTTTCAAATTTCAAAGTTTATTCGTTTGAACATTAAATATCTTGTCTTTGTAGTGTATTCAGTTGAATATAGGTTGAAAAGGATTTGCAAATCATCGTATTCTGTTTTTATTTATGTTTTACACAACGTCCCAACTTCATTGGAATTGGGGTTGTAATAAAGGCAAAGTGCGGACAAACTAAATGCTAAAAATGTATTATATTTAGTTGTTGAAGCTTCTGTGTAAGTTTTGTTAAAGATATATGTTTTTCTGACACCTAAAAATGAAGAACTTGTGTGTGTATATAATGGCTCTTTTGACCTGAAGTGATGTGCATGAAGGGTGATTTCTGACTTTTGCACGGTAGCCTCAGTATGAAAGCAAAAACAGAGCATTATTGATTAACGCTTACATTACAGCACCACTTATATTTTATTCAATTCATTTTGGCTCTGCCTAAGTAGCTAGCGGCTCTTGATTGCCAATATCGTCCCTTTCGGAGTGCCTCTTTTGGACTAGCATCTGGAGTTGTGTTTACGCACAGGAAGATGGGATGGGGAGAAAAGAAGGGAGAAAGGAGGGAAGGAATGAGAAGTATGTCAGGCTGTTTCACAGACACCATGCTGCTTTCATTACGGTGTGATTTCAGCTCTTGTCTGCTGTGTGATCAGGCTTTCATCCCACGTGGGTTGCAGGGCGGCACTGATAATTGACCCAAATGTGGTCAGTAACGCTGGAAGGGGGGCTATTGACTGCTCCTCAACATAGTCACAGTGTACGCAGTCTGCTCATGATTTTTTTTTTTTTTTTTTGCAATTTTACCTTCACCTTGCATTTGTTTTTTAAATTGAATTCCAAGTATAACATTACTCAGTGTGCTAGCTTGGAATCGCCATCAGGCCGAACATTTTTTGGGTTGAATGGCATGAAAAATAAACCCAGAGACCAGTCAGATCTGCTGTGATTCAGCACTGGCCACACACACATTTAGATGTGGTGAAAAAGTGAGTCATACTTGCACCAGTTCGGCAGCGTAATGGAATAGTTAGGGTTTTTTTAGGGTTTTATTTGCAATTGGATGATAAGTCCTTGAAAAATACATTTTTGAAAAATACAATACAATTTTGTGGAGACATCAATGCTGAAATGAGGTTATTTGCAGTGGAGAACAGTTAAAATAAGTTTTTTTTTTCCTCTCATGGGTGATGAGATGGTCCATTGAGTAAACAGCCTTATTCCAGTTTAATTGCGCATTAATCCGTATTTTGGTGATGTGTTGAACAACAAATTGTCAACCAAGTGTCAATTTCTTTATCCTCCTTGAAAATGAATTACATTTCCAGACTGCAATCACTGAGGGTTTTAATTAATCTAGACACTATATATCTGCTAGACAATCACCATGAGGCACGGAACTTAAAGCAACTGAATATTAATTTTTAAGCAATTACCACTAATAGCTTTGAAGCTGTGTTGAATCTCAGAGGTGTTTTTTTTTAAAACTGGTTTTTGTGCACTGTGGTTATTACTGACATAAGCTTTGTGCCTGTTTTCCCTCGAACAAAACATTTGCTCATGTATCATTTTGTTCTATTTAGTCCCTAAAGACTTACTTGTGGTAATGGATGTTGAGAGGAAAGTGTAAAATATGCTGTCAGGAACCCTCAGGGCTTGGTGAGGCTTCTGAGAAGGCCAAATGATTTCTTGGATGTAAAAAAATGTCAGGTTTTAGTTGGAAACAAAGAGGGTCAAATTCTTGATATGCCTGATGGAAGATTATACACTTAGGTTTAGTATCTAGGTAGATATAGCCAAGCTACCTCTCCCATTGGTTAGGACTTCAGAAGCTGAAATGAAGGCCTAATTTGTCAAAATCACCAGTGATATAATTAGGAACTGACAGTGGAAGCAGCCCATTACACATTAATGCGGAAGGCCAATTTTGTGAGGGGAAAAAGTTTACTTTAGGTATTTTGGAAGTTCTAGATATGTCAGTGACAGTTGGTAGCAGTACTGTTGGTTAATTTCCACAACTTGAGTGAACTTGGAAGCAAATAGCTAAAGTAAAAAATGTAAAAATCTAGAAAACAACTTATGTCTGTAAGAATGTAAACCCAAAGCGCAATAAAGGACCACAAGCCAGGATTTAAAATTTTAAAAACTATTACATTTTCATTAAAGGCACACCCAAAAAAATGAAAATAAAATAAAATGAAACAGATAAAGCGAGTTTTAATAGACAAACAGGTTCTGAAAGTGAAACTACAAGTGAAGCAGACCTATAGCTGCAGACATTTCTCTCTGTACTTATTTGAAAAAAATGGTGTAAATCAAATGTTATCTAATGTATGGTTTCTTATTATATTAAAATCAGAACCATTTAAAAAGAATGAGTTCTAATGACTTTATAAAAGATCATTGGACAACATTAATTAATATAGGCAAAGTCATATTTGCATCTTGTCCTGTTTTCATGACCATAGATGGCTCCACCAAGGCTCCTTCTGCTCCTGGACACAACAGGGTTTTTTCACCTCAACAGCAGCCCTCGGCAGGAACACTCTAAATAGCTTTTTCCTGGAAAAATAGAAAATACTAAAACAATGGTGTACATAACAACAACCTTCAAGGGCCATCATGCGGTCACACACTGCAGAAACAACAGAAGAAATCTGACATCCCAAGCCCCTGTATAAGCAAGCCAAATGAGCAACAATGGCGAGAAAGACTCCCCAAATCACATTTCCTGGAAAAAAAACTCGCGAGCCAGGCTCAGAAAGGGACCCCATCCTCTTGTTAAAAGTGGGTGTGTCTGTATTGTTTAGTGAGTTGATTATTAAGATGATTTCACTTTGTAGGGGTGAAGATATTTATATATGAATCAATAATGACACAAGATACATGGACAGAGATCTCCGATCACTTGCCTGAGCTCTTTACTGAATGAGTTACTGTTAAATTTGTAAAACTAAAATGGTATGTTACAAACATCAAATAAAACCTGGAATGTCTTTTTTACAAGCTTCAGATGCCTGTAACCCACCATTAGCTTGGTGGTAATGTACTTCTGGAATCCCATAGTGATCCCATTATCACAGGTATTTTTGACATTTAGCGCCCGAACTGAAAGCCTAGACCTAATAATCGCAGTTTGCCACTCAAAGTATGTGAATTAAACACTAAGTATGTCTGTCTTTCACTGTGAGTGTATGTACATGCGTGTGTGTGTGTATTGAGTGAGTGAGTGCGCTGTGTAGTTAAGCTCTGGGTGTGAATGGGCACAGTATGCCAGGGAGGCAGTGTCTGTTTTCCTAAGCTCTTTCAGAGCCCATTCTACGTGACTGCACATGAAATAAATGTTTGTGTTTATGACTATTAAAAGGACAGGAGGGTGGGCTTGAGGTGGTTGCGGCTATGAGTGTGTGTGTGAGAGCAAGTGTACGCACGCGTGTGTTTTGGGGTGGCCCTGTGTGTGTGTGTGTGTGTGTGTGTGTGTGTGTGTGTTTTAGGATGGGTGTAGCTGAGTGGCTAAGCCATGTGAGCATTTCAGTCCATTTTAAATAATCTTCCTCCTTTGCCAAGCTTCACCCACCCGTTCCTTGTCACCGCGGCTCTTGGCCTCGACTGGTCCAGAGCAGAGAGAGTTTACAGAGAAAAAGGTTTCAAGTGTGGCATATATTTGGTGCATATTTGATCTGCTTGTCTGAGCTCAATTCAGACAGATCGCCTGGAAAAAGACTTTTGTATAACAGCTGTGGCAGGAGTGAAACTTACCGGAATATTTTCAGTTAAGACATATGATCTTTCATTTTAATGAAATATGTTAGTTTTTTTCTTGTTTTTTTTTTTTTTTTTATCAGCTAATTGAATTTCAGTAATTGTCACAACTCTACAATGATGTATGCATTCCATATAAGGCACTGTTTAATAAAATTGACAGTTGTGTACATTTCTATATGAATAAATAAATGTAAGAGTTATCATCATGGCAAAATTGCTCATAAGAGGGTTGCATAATTCTTAATTAAATGGGAATCACAATTGTTTGTTTAGAATTGAGAGGACTCCGTTATCAACACGAGGGAGAAAGGCCGTGAGAGTACTTTGTGCTTACAGTGGCATCCAGCTTGTGATAAAAAAAGCTTTGATCACACGTCCCTTCCGCCATCCATCACGTGATACAAGCATAAAGTTTGCTGTGTGCTGTCCATGAGGTATTTTATCAAGAAGTGCTTTATAGGCTGTGAAAATATGTTTTATTAAAGCTATAGCAAAACCTACCAAGCCATAACCAATTCCTACCACAGGAAGACAGTTAGCTTCCAAGTTTCTGAGCAAAAGCCTTTCTTAAGCATGTTTTTTCCCCCTGTTTAAGCAGGCCTCTCTGTGGTGTTACCACATTACTTGCCATCCTGAGTTGAGTTAGCTGATACTGATTAAGAGGATCAGCAGGCGACAAAGTGGGAAAGCGGTGTGGGGACACAGTGCAGCAAAGAGACGATACTACGTTTTTTCGGAAATAGGCCGAGGGCACTATTGTACGATGGTATATCGCACAAATCCCAGCACGGTTATTGTTTCATTGTCATGGTCTTGGAGTAGTTCTTGCAGAACTACTTTGGTCTGTAGAATTGACCCTGTTCTTGAACTGGATTGCACTGATTAACATCTCAAAATCATGCTTTGAGTACAATTCTTTGTACAGAAAAATAACATAACATCACTACTTTACACTATGATTATATACTGTTTTCCTTCTCTTCTGTACTGAGTTGTCTCTCTTCTCTACACAGGCGCAGTATGAAGCGCAAGGCCAGTTTCACCTGCCCCTTTAATGGCAGCTGTACCATCACCAAAGACAACCGCAGACACTGCCAGGCCTGCCGTCTCAAGCGCTGCGTTGACATAGGGATGATGAAGGAGTGTAAGTCACTGTTTTAGAGTTATCATAATTATGGTTTTCACTAAGATAAACCAGGCTGTCATTCAAGTCAACCTGAAATCAAACTGGACCTTTTTTGTATCTTGTTAGTTCATGACCTTGGTCATATTAAGCACAGTTCCTTATCTTGTATCATATAAAAGACAGAAATTCTTTTTCCTCAGTAAACCTTCAGCAAAATGTAGTGCTCAATGTGTTTCTAACCCAAAAAGCTGGTTTTTAAACTTCACTTTTTATGTGCAGAATAGCAGTTTGAGTCTTAGAATTGGTAAAAGACAATAAGTTTTCAGGCTTCTGGTTCAGATGCGTATTCATTAATTATTCAGTGGATTGACCCGTTGCAAAGGTAGAAGGTTAAAGGAACAAAGGTGTGGTGCTAGAGGCAGTTTGGTGTAAGAGTGAGTTTTTAGAACATTTCCTCAAAGCACAAACATAATCCATAGCAGGGGTCAGAGAGCAGGCAGGGAAAGTCAACGTAGGCAGATACAAAACAAAGTTCAAAAACATGCAGGCTGAGGTCAGAACCAAGATAGCCTAGAAAATACAATCCGAGGAGCTAGAAAACCAGAGGATTCTCTATATTTCTCTAGATTCTCTAGACTTTGCAAAGCTGGACTGAAAACACAGGGCATATATATATATAATTTTTTTCTAGCACAAATAGCTAATCAGCCAATCACATGGCCGCAACTCAGTGCATTTAGGCATGTAGAGGTGGTCAAGACAACTGGCTGAAGTGCAGACCGAGCATCAGAACGGGGGAAGAAAGAGGATTTAAGGGACTTTGAACGTGGCGTGGTTGTTGGTGCCAGACGGGCTGGTCTGAGTATTTCAGAAACTGCTGATCTACTGGGATTTTCACACACAACCATCTCTAGGGTTTACAGAGAACGGTCCGAAAAAAAGGAAATATCCAGTGAACGGCTGGATTATTTCTTGTGGTTGAAAATGCCTTGTTGATGTGAGAGGTCAGAGGAGAATGGGAAGACTGTTTTGAGATGATAGAAAGGCAACAGGAACTCAAATAACCAACCAAAATCTCTGAGGAACGTTTCCAACACCTTGTTGAAAGTCTGCCACGAAGAATTAAGGCAGTTCTGAAGGCAAAAGGGGGTCCAACCTTTTACTACCTAATATAGTGGCCGTTGAGTGTGTGTGTGTGTGTGTGTGTGTGTGTGTGTACATAAAATATGACAAGATGGGTCACAGGGCGGGGCTGGAGTGGACAAAAGACAGGTATTTGTCTGAGGGATTTTAAGCAAAAAATGTTTTTACATTCATTTGGAAATGTTTGTCAGTGCTGTCAGTAAAGAGATAGTTATGTTGAATATCAACACAATGTTTGGGTCTTTTTACTTGAGTGGTTCAGTTGTTGATAATTTGAAATCTTGCAAAAAAAACTAGTGGTAAAGTTATTGAGAAGAAAAACAATGCAGTTCCAATTACATTTACTGTCTTTTGCAGGAATAAGTGTTTAAATTCAGTATATTCATGAAAATGACCAATTTACTAAAAATACCAGAGAGTATCAGAAAAAGTCTTTCACTACCACATTTCTTTACTTAAGTAATCTGGCATCAGTGAGCCAATAAGCATGCTTCTTTTAAAATCTAGGCTGCTGGAATAGATTTTTTTTTTTAATGCTATAAAAAAAAAAATTAAAATTACGTTTGCTATGTTTTTTTTCTATATGTGTAGATGATTCTAACTGAGAAAGCTGTATAACACTGAGAATTAACTTTTAATAACTGTCACATCTAGAATGCCTCATTTTTGAAGTGTTCTTAAAAAAACATTGATGTATTATCTATATTTTATGTTATCTATATATTTAATTCATCTATTTTTTTATGTTGAAATACTTTCAGATGGTGTTTATACTTTCAGGTGTTGTATATACCTTTTAAATAATTTTGCATATAAGAAGTTTTTTAAAAAATAATTGAATTCATCATTTAATAGCTGACATATATGGAAAACACATTTTAATTTTTCTAATAAAGGTGGTATTTGTAATATAGCATCAAAATGTCTTGTATTTGCAAAGCCCACTCTTATCATTGAAAGTACTCTATAATAATGTGTTTTAGAGCGATATCGCTGTCGACAGAGAGAGGAGATATTGACACAGAGAGAGATGATATCAGTCCAGAGTGTGGGAGAGATTTTTGTTTTTCATTCAGTGTAAGGGGAAAAAATAACAACAATGTAGTTATGTATTTATTAGCAGCACAGTTTCATTTTATCACTTGAAAATATGCGGAAATTTATGGAAACATAGCCACTGGCAACTGTAATAATGAGCAGGTGGAGCCTGGCATTAAAATGTCCAACAGTGGCTTTTTTCTCCAGTTTAGTTACACAATAGACCGACCCAGATTTTCATTCACTGGCAGGAGGGTAGCAGCATGGCTTGCTAAAGCAGTCACAAGCCTAAAACAACCCCTCCTGCTCCGAGCTCTTTTTAAGACAAAACTGATCCGACTGCAGCAGCAAAGGGCCTCTTTGTCTCGCCGCCGCAGTCATTCAGGGACAGGAGGTCAGAGCTAAAAGCTGAGAGCTGTTAAGGTGCAGGAAATGTTTGTGTGACCAGAGGTGACGAAGAAGAATGTCTTTGTAATTAAGGCAGTGGTTCTTAATGGGGGTTCTGAAACCCCGAAAGTGTGGAATCTCAAAGGAAACGGAATGTTCTGTTGTATCCGATTCCTCTGCTGAAGTGAGAAGACTTCTCCAGAGTGCCTTTCGTCATGCTCTGGGTTCTAGGGTGTGGCTGCTTTTGGATGTTGTGATTTAATTAGCCTTAACTGATTAATTTCCTGAGCTACACTTTTTGGCATTCGTGCTCCTGCTATTGTGAACATCGGATAGAGCTTAAGAAGCTGAACGGCGTGTAATTTGAAGATATTGGGGGTGTAAATCTCTGACCTCACAACAATTTAATTACCATTCTTTAGGAAGTGATTCAGTACATCATAACATTTTACCATAATCATATTTTGATATAATTATTTTTAAAAGTACATGAAATATGCAGGTTTGAGTGAAGGAATGATTAATTTACAGTATGGTTTATAAACAGTAATAAAATGTGAACAGTTAAAAACGGTATGCTGTTTATTCTTTCATTTATTTATTTGTATGAAAATGAGATTTTGAACAAAAATATATTTATCTTATTGAATATTATTGTAAAATATTTTAATCAATTGTGCTGTTCCAAAATCAGTGGATGTATGTTTCCACTTTCAAATAGATGCATTTTAACGCCTCTAAAACTGTATCAAAGAGCCCTTTATTATGTATTATTAGTAATATTTTCTACATGTTGAGGTCTGGGCTCTGGGGTGGTCAGTCCATTCTTCTGAGGACACCATCTGCTTGTTTGATTTGCAGATTTTTTACTTTTTTTTTTTTTTATTCATTTCCTTTTCTCAGTGAGGGCTTCTTAACAGCTACTCATAGTCCTGAATTTACATAGTGGAAGGATGGTTGTGGATCAGATCTGAAACAAGTGTGAGTTTGATTTTCTCCCCTTTCTCAAAGATGGAAGCTTAAGGTACTGTTTATCTGATCGTGACAGTTTTGATGGTCTGCCAGGTTTTGCACAGCTATTAGGAGCGCCGCTTTCTCTGTATTGTTTATTTTTTGAACTGTAGCTGCCCTAAGATCTTTGGAAAGTGACAGGAACCCTCCTCTGACCACTGTTTTCACAGTTCCCCCATAAGAGCAAGGTATAATTGTGCTGTACCTACATGAGCACTTCACGAGCACCGCATGCTTATTTACCTGTGGTCAGGCATAGTTTTTCTGTTTACCTGTGGTTCCGTGTAGGTTTTCTTTTGCTTTTTCATTAACAGATGCTGTTAGCACCTGTTCAGCAGTGGTTCAGCTCAGGCCGTCACAGTCCGAGATTCTCCGCAGCTTTTCCGAAAACAAAGCTCACCCGAGTTAACCCAAACCAGCCTGTCTAGTATCTTCAGTTCTCTCACAGTAACAAGATACATATCTGTGAGTGGTTGCGGGAAGTGTCTGTTTACCGATCAAGACATAAATAGACAACAGCTTAAGTGTGCCAACCTCAATTACTCTGAGTTTACGTCTCTGACATGTTTATGGCCACCGCAGTGATTTGGTTTTTAATGTTTAGAAAACAACCAAAACTTTCGTTTACAAAGCAGGCCGTCATGCTCAAATCACATTTGTTTTCCATGCCCGTTTTTTTTGCTAACCGATGTTTAGTTACTCAGTCATAATCGTTTGCCGACCAGCATACAAACATGAACCAGAGTGGAAAGGAAAAGATCGGATTCCGTGTGTTTAGACTACAAAGCAATGATCAGACCCATATCAGATTATACGTGGGGGGAAAAATCTGCTTTTACAGTCAGTATTCACTTCAACTAAACGGAGCTTAAGAAGAGCTTGCTAAACAGATTTTACCACCTTTCGATTATTTTGGTATTATTCAGAATTATTTTTAAAAGCACTGAAGGAAATGTTCACACTTTTAAACAAAGGCTGAATATAGACAATGAAAAGAGTGCGCCAAGCTTTTCTTTATGTATCTGTATGAAAAGGAGATGATGAATAAAATAAAATAAAATAAAATAAATAAATAAATAAAAATGATGGCATCCTTAAGTACTTTTATAAACAATTAGAAATGATTCTGACAGTCCAAGATCAATGGAGGTAAATTTGCACATTCAGATTGATGTATTTTCACACCTCTAGAGCTGTTCCAAGAAACACTGTTATGTGATTTACATGCAGTACAGAGTGGAAAGAGATACTTGTCAGTCATTTCTCAAACCGCAGACCAAAGAGGAGTTGTGTAAGATCACAATGAATGTGTGAAGAAGCACATTACCAAACGAGAGAAGAGCAGTTTCACAGAGGAAATGCTGAACCCAACAGTGTGTTGCCATTGAAGCTAGCATCAGTGCTGCTATCGTGAGCCAGACAGCACTGGAGTCCCCCAAGTAGAAGAGGGTGTTTCACACTTTAACTACAGCTACAAACTAAACCATGTTTACAGAGATTTTTTTTTCGAGTTTAAACCAAAGTCTTGTCTGTTGTGGTTTATTTAAAGGCAAACGACAGGATTTAACTGCTCACGATAACCATAGCATGGTGTGATATATAGTTTCCTCCCACTTGTCACTGGGTACACACGTGTATGAAACACTGTTGAAAGTGCAAAAACAAAGATTTCAGTCGATACCACAGATTTTTTTTGTACAGACTATAAATCAAATGTAAATGTGAATCATCACTTAATATCATTGTTTAATTAAAGAGGTGCTCTGTCCAAAATTCAAAATCTAACTATTGCTAATGAAATGCTGTTTGTGTTTTCTGAAAGAAAAAAATAATAATAATGCTATCATGGCCTGTGGTAAACAAGTGTACCAAACCTTGTACCTTTTTCCTCAGAACGTCCCTGGATCCTCTGAATTATGAGGTTTTATCCCCCTAAATGGGAATATTGCTACATGCAACCTAACATTGCTGCGTAATGGCAGCTTCACCAGAATACCCCACTCAAGCTTTTCCAGATGTATTAATGTGCTATGGCAGTTTTAGCCTGCAGTTTGAGTAGTCAGTGTTGGCTTATAATATTGTTGAATTTGAGTAGATTTGGGGGAAATGGACACAGGACAAACTTTGTTTACCGCAAGGCCAATACAGACAGTTTTTGTAGCGCCATTCATTTTTCTCATAGAGTAACCTGCTTAGACCTTGAATTCCTGACATTAATATGGGTGAGGTGCTGACTACAAAATGACACGACCCCAGAGGCCTAGTGATGGATGAAAACTGCACTACATGTTATTACATAACATGACAAATAACATTTAATGCTAGTTTTCAGTTGGAATTACCCTTTAAATGTGCAATGGTGTAATTACGTTTGAATAATAGCGCTAAATGTGAATAGTAGTGTGAATGAACAGCGTAAGATAAGGGCCAATATCTTATCAAATCATTACAGATCAGAGAGAGCAGTGAATGAGTGTGTTGTGTGGCATTAGTTCTGGCTCATTCAGCACCAGACCACTACTGAGGACACACACACTCTCTCCCTCGCTCTCCTTATGGCACAGGGTCATCTCACTGTCTCTGTGGCACAGTTGGCAGGCTGCTCCACTCTTCCCACGCTGGGAGACGTCTGCTGCCCACACGCACACACATACGCACACAAAAACATGCCGTCTACCAGCAGTAAGGCTGCTCCCAGATCAGATATCTCACATACTCAGCACTTCTCTCATCTTCATTCATCCAGAATCTTATCTAGGATCAGATACTATGAGCTGTTACTGATTACATTTGAAAGACTTGGCTTGCCAAAAAACTTTAATTTGAGCTGAAACAATAGTCTCTAAATACACATATGATGCTCGGATTAAGCCTACAGCTGCACGTTTTGAACAGTTTGGCTCAAATGCATATTGGCACCACGTGCTGTTGCTATCGTAACGATTGTATCCCTCTTATCTACAAAATGGACCGTTTATAGAAGGAAAAAAAACATTGTTAACATTTAACTTCATGTAGCATGTTTTTAAATGTTAATGCAGTTTTACATACCATCACTTAATACAGCAACCTCTTCCTCTAGTAATTTTATACCATTTCTTTTGGTCCATAGTACAATGCAGAGGGGAAATAGTATCATGCCGAATAAAAAAAAAGAGAAGTTTAACATTCATCTAAATAGCCATTAAACGCAAAAAGTGTGACTACACCTACTTCTAAAGTTAACTTCAGTATTGTTGATAATTAAGTTCATGTAATTATTAATATTAAATTATAATTTAAATATCTGTAGATTTTCTTCAGGGGACCATCCAAAGTGTGACCCAAGAGTACTAAACAAAGGCGACTCAGTCACCTTTCAGTAAGGTTTAAGAGCTTGAATGAAATCTGCTCTATGTACAGTATCCAATGACAAATAAGACAGGATACGGAAGCCTTGGGTTGTACAAGAGCCAAATGATGCACGTATGTGGCATTACTGATGCACTGCAAGCTGCACAGCAGTGCATAATAAATGTTTCCTTCCTCTCTGTCTCTGTCAGTGTCTGTTCATCTCTGCCTCAGCTCTGCTTTGTCTGTTTATATGTCCACATGTAAAATCTCTTTTTTTTTCTGTAGTTATTTTGACTGACGAGGAGGTACAAAGGAAGAAGGAGCTTATTCAGAAGCGCAAGGAGGAGGAGGCCGCACGGGAGGCGCAGAAGCCGCGCCTCACAGAAGAGCAAACTCAGATCATCAGCACGCTGGTGGAGGCGCACCACAAAACCTATGACGACTCCTACTCGGACTTCTCCAGATTCAGAGTCAGTGTGCATTTAAAAAAAACATGTTTATTCCGCTGGGGATTTGCTTGAAAACTCTTAATTCGCAGTTTTAAAATTTAGAATTTTATTTTTAAATAGATGTCGAGGAAGGATTGCATTTGTTAAACTGCAGAGTGAGTGTGTAGGAACAGCTTTGGCTAAGAATGTCTCAATCTAGGCTCAGAGCCAGTCCAGCCATATTTTAATGAATCAGAAATTGGCCGTATTAAGCTCAGTCCAGTTCTCCTGTACTGCACTATTAAATGGTTATTTCATATTAAAAGCCCACAGAGAATATAAATGATAACAGTCAAGAATTTTACACCACAGTGCACATTGAAATGATTTTGTTGCATCATTCAGAAGTAGCTTGTCACCAAATCAAAAGATTGAATAATCGGTTTATAGCATAAGCCAATGTTAGACACTTTGTAAATTTAGCGTTTAAAAGATATAAGTTCAGGCCCAGACTTCAGGTTTTTTTTTGTTTGTTTGTTTTTTTGTTTCGTTTTGTTTTTTTGTTTTTTTTCCTCAATGGCAAGAAAAGACAAAAATTTAAAGAATGTGTTTCTGCAAAACAAGACTGTATCAGAATCAGCCAGTACTTACTATGAAAGTATTCAGATGGGTATCGGCCGTTACATGTTAGAAACACCAAGTTACTATAATATATTAATGATATGTGCAGACGCAGTAGCATACGCACACAACACACTCCCTGTATTCACTGTCTTCAGTGTCATATTTTGTTTGATCAGTTTTCCTGAACATGAACACCCAAGTAAAAAGAGGAAACAGCTGGGATTTTTGAATCTCAAGGGGAAAAAAATCACTTGTGAAACCAGCGTTTTGCAGTATAAATAAATGTAGCAACTTGCTATGCTGACTGTCGCAGCTGCCTAAAGATGACAGAACACGTTAAAACAGAATTTAGGACACCACTGAGGTTGTCCTAAAGGGCAGTATTTAGGACGTTTTGTCTAGTTGGGATGTTTCTGTAATACTGTTTTTCGTAGTTTCTTAGATGCTCAGTATAAAAGTACTCTTAATTTGATTAAATTGACTTAAACTCAGTGTAAAAGAGCTCAAATCAGATTGGATGGCAAAAGAAATGGATTGGGACGTCCCTAGAGTTGGACTTTGATTCAGCCAGTTGTGCAGAAGTTAATTGATTCCTTACTAACTCTCTGAAAGTGCTACTTTTGTGTTCTGTTAATACTGTGAAGCACTAATGCTCGCGTGTGTGTGTGTGTGTGTGTGTGTGTGTGTGTGTGTGTGTGTGTGTGTGTGTGTGTGTGTGTGTGTGTGTGTGTGTGTGTGTGTGTGTGTGCGCGTGTGTGCACGCTCACAGCCCCCAGTGAGAGAGGGTCCGGTGACACGCAGTGCAAGCCGTGCTGCCTCCCTTCACTCCCTCTCAGATGCATCTTCAGACTCCTTTAACCACTCACCAGGTAACTTTTTGTCTCTCACCAGGTAACTCACACTCACTCAGGCACACCCACATACAGACATGAAGTTGAATTTCAAGAACTGTCTGCAAGCAGTTGACAGTGTGTGAACTGCTTTGACCTAAAGCAGTGTTATGTATCCTTATGCTGTATGTTAAGAAAACGAAGACTGACATGAAAAATCTGTTCTTGTACATGAACACGTTCATATATGCGTACACATAGGTACATACATGCACAGGGCAGGAAGAACCTCCCTTTTAGGCAAAAACTTGATGTTTTTCTGCCCTGGGGTCTGAGTCACTATTTTAATATACATTACTTTTACAGTGACCTCCACAAATATTGGCACCCCTGGTAAACATGAGCAACACAGACTGGAAAAAAACATTCTTGATTTGATTTATCTTTTTGATCTTTCATTGAAAATATTAACAAAAATTCAACCTTTTTTGGATGTACAATGATTGGAGAAAAAAATGAATCTTATCAGGAAATAAATATTGCTCTCAAATCTGTGTGTGCCACAATTATTGGCACCCCTTCATTTAATAATTGGTGCCATCTCCTTTTGCAAAGATAACAGTTCTGAATCTTCTTTTATAATGCTTAATGAGACTGGAGAATACAATGGCAACGGATCTGAGACCATTCCTCCATACAGGACTTCTCCAGATCCTTCATATTCTAGGTCCATGCATGTGGACTCTCCTTTTCAGTTAATCCCACAGGCTTTCTATAGGGTTTAGGACATTGGGCTGGGTTGGCCATGACAATTCTTAATTCTCGGGTCAGTGAACAATTTTTTGTGATGACTTTCAGACGTGCTTTGGGTCGTTTTCTTGCTGGAAGATCCATACTATGGCCCAGTTTAAACTCCCTGGCTGAGGCATTCAGGTTTTGATTTTATTTCCTGTCCAGTGCCTTTGGAAGAAAAACATCCCCACAACATCACAGATCCATCACGATACTTACCATTGGAGATTGGGTACTTATGGCTATCTTTGTGTCCATGTTAAACTCACCTCTGGTGGTTGCTGCCAAAAATCTATGTTTTGGTCTGACCAAAATTTTTCTGACCATCGTCTCACCATAGAACATGGTCGCAGTGAAAGCAGAGGTCCTTGACAGCAGAGATTTTCTTCTGACACCCCCCCCCCCCCCCTCCCCCAAACAACTTGTTGTTATATAGGTAGTGTTTGTGGTTTGGGACCCCAGGACCTATCTAGTGTCTGCAGTTCTCCATCTGTGATGCTTGGTGATATTTTTGTCTACTTGAACCCTATTTTACTGTAGATGGGGTCAGTATGGACAATAGTCCTCTTCCCACTTCTTAATTGTTGGCATGATAGTGAAAAATGGGCACTTTGAACCGTTTAGCTGTTTTCTTGTAGCAATTTCCTGATTTGTGCAGCTCACCAGCCTTTTGTCACTGATGTTGCACTGATGTTGCTGTTTTCTCTGGTGTTTCTCATAGTGATGGATGACCGAGGGAATCTGGTCTATGTTTTATCTCGTATATATTCTGCAGTGAATCAGGAAGTCATGGCTGACCATTTAAGTGTTCCTAATCGCTCAGGTGAACTACAAAACATAAAATATTAATGGAAATATGCTTCAGTTACATTTCATTCTCTTAAGAATTACTAGGGGTGCCAATAATTGATTGAGCATTGATTTATAAAGATTGTTGTGTGCAACTGTATTAGGGTAGTTACATATGAATTGAAGGGCTGCCCATACTATCATGCATTTCTCTCTCTCTATCTCTCTCTCTCTCTCTCTCTCTCTCCCATTGTGTAGAGTCTGTGGACACTAAACTGAACTTCAGCAGCCTGTTGTCGATGTATCAGGAAGGTACAGGCAGTCCAGACTCCAACGAGGAGGACCCCTCCCGGCTCTCAATGCTGCCCCACCTGGCTGACCTGGTCAGCTACAGCATTCAGAAAGTCATCGGCTTTGCTAAGATGATCCCTGGCTTCAGGTGTGGGGTCAACCTGTTTTTGTCTGCCTATTTCTCTATTTGATCTACTTGCACTTGTGTCAAAAAAGAGGTGTGATTGTGTAGAGTCACATAGCCAGCAAGATCTTTTTTTTTTTTTAAACTAACCAGTGGGGATCTTTTTAAAGGTGAAAATTGGAAAACTGCACTAATATGTCTGCACTCCTTATCTCTTTTTTGTCAGTGCCTGCTCATGTCTAATTTCCATAAACAACACATCTGAAAGGAGTATTTCAGGCAAATATTGAATCTGTTCTCTGCTTTTGATAGAAAACAAACAAGCATCATTATAGCTCATTTGAGTAGGAGAATAAGTGGAGAATTAGGGTCATTATATTTCATTCAGGTAAATGGCTTCAGATTTCAAAAGGAACTGCTGTACACTGGATAAGAGATGCAGCATGCCAGCAGAGTGGCAGGTAGCAGGCAGTAAAAAGCGCAGCTAAAGCACACAGCAAGTGTTGCTAGAATGCACCAATAGACGACAAGGTCAAAGCTCATTTTATGCTGTATTTATACATACATACATATGGAATAATGTCATTTACTGTATTTATCAACTTTTAGCATCAGCTAACAAACTCGCTGTGTTCCATGTAAGAGCAACTGGGCTAGTATGGGCAACATTAGTTGGAAACACTTAGCTTGTGAGTGCATGTCATGAAGACATTAGATTGGCTGCATTTCTCAGTGTAAATTGTGAGCTGCATTGCTTACCATGGATTTGTGTTCAGTGGTTTAATATAGTAGTAAGATGCTGACTGGTGTCACTGTCTCTGGAGCTGACATATCTGGTGTGCCGTGGCCTGTAGCCCGTAGACGTTACTGAATAATTCATAGTAGATATTGAATAATTAATAGTAGTCACTCTATGTCATCATCAACATTAATAATTCCTAATAGCTGCTGAATAGTTCATAGTAGCACTTAATAATTTATAGTAGATACTCAGTAATTTATAGTATGGTGGAGTTTATTGCAGTTACCAAAAAATCATTGTAGATACTGAATAATTCATAGTAGATAGTGAAAAGTGTATAGTAGTTACCAAATAATTCATAGTGGATACAGAATAATATAATTTAGTAATGTAATTACTGAATAATCCCTAGCAGTTACTAAATAAAAAGTCTTGAAATTCAGATCTGAGTAACGAGCGCAAGTTCAAGGGCTTTAGCTCATAAGAGTGGTGCATGTTTGTGAGAGAGAATGAGAAATAGACTGACCCCTGGGCCGCCTCAGGATTGGTTGGTGGTGTTGTGACCAGTGTGAGCCGGCTTGTGTTGGAACCAGATGTCTTTTGATCATTAATAGGAAAGAAGAGGACAACATGTTTGTCTAATTTCACCGCATTAGTGCCACCTACAGACAAATATGGATATTCAAATAGAGCAGAAACTAAATACAAAATAATTCAGAAAAGGTTATGTGGGTGGGTTGCGTTGCTAAAGTATCCAGTTGTCTGGGTAACCATAGAAGGTTCTGTACATCCTGTCCCTGTGGAGAGGAAAAACAAGATTGACGTAAAACACCCCCCGTCCACTCACATACACACACACCAGTTCTCTTATCAACATCCGCTCGTTTAAGATGATGTGAAAGCACATGGATTTCTGAGACATTTATTAATGTTCAGAGGACACAGGCGCACACTTGCGCTTAAGATGCACTCGCTCCTACGTTTATAATCATTCCAAAGTGGCCTTGTCAGTCAGCATCACAATATCATTGAAAATAACTAAAGAACAGAAAAATCAGACCAATCAAATTCCTCTCCTGGCTTTCAGATGTTACAGATATTTCATAGGGGTGAATGTGTTCAGGTAATAGGGTTAAATGAATTGTGGGATGCTAAAATGTACTTTTCCACAACATGGATGACTCATGACAAAAGGATGTTTGAAGAACATGAGATAAAATGAATTCATACAAGTGCAAAAAATGCAACATAAAATGATATAAAAAGCGATTTTGAAATACTTCAATGATATTTTAAGGTAAAGTGTAGTTACAATGCGTTTGGACAGGAAAAAAGTGTTTCTAAGTGTTTTAGACTTGAAGTTTAATCTGAAACCTGCACTTAGATTGTTATGAAGAACCCTTTATGGTTGAAATGTCTTTTACCTTCACTTTATCTGTAAATGTTAAATCATCATGACACAACTCATCACCCAAATTGGACCCCATTCAAGGCATTGCTCCATTAGCCATTTCCAAAGCTCTCCTTGAGGAAATCCATTATTTACAGTTATTATCCAGATCCATACAATGGCTGGGTGGCACCGAGAAGTAAGGAACTAATGTTACTACTGGAAGTAACGTTACTACTATTTCATTGTTATTTTTTTCCCGTTTGTTAGGTTTTCAGGAGGTGTACAGAAGGCTTTAAACATTAGATTAACTACCAAAATGATTAAGAACGCGCAGTAGAATCAGTCTTGTTTTGATTTGTAATGGGTGAGACCAACTTCATGAGAGAACATCGCTTTAGACCTTCTCCTAGGCTGAGATGTCTGACACCATTGCTCGCCTAAACTTTACACTTGTCACTGTAAAACTGCAGCATACGTAGTAACACATACGGCATATATTTTATATATATATATATATATTTATATATTTGAATATTATTGTAGCATTGGGTTCCTTCTTGTTTTCTACCGTTGTGACACTTATAGCTTAAACTGAAGGGCTACCTGATATCACAGAAGACCGCAGTGTGCAAGTGAGCCTCTAAGTAATGAATGTGTTGAGCATCCTGACCAATCACAGTATTCATATAGGTCAAGACAATTCATTTTGGCCAAAAACACAGGCCATTCTTTAACCAATAACTACATTATTGATTCACCCATGCATTTTATGTATAACAGGCTGAAATCACAGTTGCACTATGTAACAATATAATTGCAAAATCTAGTTTTTTGTCTGTATTGAGTGCGCTCAGTGTGTAGGTGTGTTCATCACTGAGCAGTGTGACTCATGGGTGTCAGTTTATGGTCGGCAGGTGAGTGGAGTTTTTAGAAGCTGCTGGAAGAGTGTCTGCCACATAATTAATTCGTTCCCAGTACTGTGTAAGTGGCCCAGTGGGACATGAAGAACAGAAAACATCTTTCATCAGATTGCACAGCTTGTATTCATTTCACTTGTTCTGTCTTGGTTCTTAATTACACAATTGTCTTTCATTCGCAGTGACCGTTTTGGAAAGATTTTCTTAATAAACAAGTGATGATGCATTAAGCTTCCCAGCTTAATGGTGTGTTGTTTTCTGTCTGTCTTTCTCTCAGGGAGCTGACTGCAGAGGATCAGATAGCTCTACTGAAGTCCAGCGCTATAGAGATCATTATGCTGCGCTCTAATCAGTCCTTCAGTTTGGAGGATATGAGCTGGAGTTGTGGAGGGCCTGACTTCAAATACTGCATCAATGATGTGACCAAGGGTGAGATACTGTACACACAGCAAATACCGCATACTAGAAATTTAAAAATGCATCTGCTCATTGATCTGAGGACACATCTTATTTTGACCCGTTACATCGATAGAGAGATAGGACGTTTCTGTTATACGGCTCCTGGGGTGAAGTTCAGTTTTGAAAACTTTAGTTTTTAAAAAGTAAGTAAATGAAGGGTGGTTTTATCTCCCAACAGCTGGTCATACTCTAGACCTGCTGGAGCCACTGGTGAAGTTTCAAGTAGGACTGAAAAAGCTCAACCTGCATGAAGAGGAACATGTGCTGCTCATGGCCATCTGTCTCATGTCTCCAGGTGTGTTGATGTGTGTTTCCGAGGAAATGAATAATTCCACACCAGCTCATCGGGGTGATTTTAATGCATTTGCACAAAAACCTTTGATGCCTCACTTGCTCTCTCTCTCGCTCTCTCTCTCTCTCTCTCTCTCTCTTCTCTCTCTCTCTCTCTCTCTCTCTCTCTCTCTCTCTCAATTCTCCTTTTCTTTCTCTCTTTTTCTCACCTGGTTGCGCTCTCTCTCACCATTTCTCTTTTTCGCCTTTATTACTTCCTTCTCACTGCTCTCATTCTTTCTCTTTTGTTCTTTCTTTTTGTCTTTGTGTCTCTCTTTCCTTCTCCTTCTCTCTTACATCTTTCTTACCTGGGGTCTCTCTCGCTCTCGCTCTCTCAGACCGGCAGGGTGTTCAGGACCATGCCCGAATCGAGTCCCTGCAGGACCGCCTCTGCGAGGCTCTTCAGGCCTACATCCGCATCAATCACCCCGGCGGTCGGCTGCTCTATGCTAAGATGATCCAGAAGCTGGCAGACCTGCGCAGCCTAAACGAGGAGCACTCCAAGCAGTACCGCTTGCTCTCCTTCCAGCCCGAGCACAGCATGCAGCTCACACCACTCGTGCTCGAGGTTTTCGGGAGCGAGGTCTCCTAGCGCCCGGAGCAAACCCTCGCAGTCCCGCGCCCAGCCCCTTGCCACAGCATCAGCATCACCCGGGACGCCACACACACATCCAGGAGCAGAGGCCCTGTACAGGGCACCGGTGTATCAGGAGATGGAGAATGATTACTGGGGGCTGTAGGGGTGGGTGGGTATGTTTGTGGGTGAGTGTGTGTGTTGGCGTGTTAGCGTGCGTGAGGGGAGGGAGGGCGATTATGTATGTAAGTCCAGAGAAGGGTCGTGGGCATGCTTTTAGAATTCCCTTTTCTAAGCTAAAGGGAATATTAAAAAAGAATGTACTTATAAATATAAGAATAGAACTATAAATATAGCTAATATCTATATTTTAAGAGAGATGGTTTCTACTAAAACTTAAGCATATGGCTGGGTTATCCTCTGTTGTAAAATAGGATTAGCAAGCCCCTTTTAGTTTGTGCTTGTGTGTGTGTGTGCGTGTGTGTGTGTGCGTGGTGTGTGTGCGTGTGAGTGTGTGTGTGTGTGTGTGTGTGTGTGTGTGTGCGTGCGTGTGTGTGTGTGTGCGTGTGTGTGCATGTGCGTGCGTGTGTGTGCGTGTATGCATGTGTGTGTGTGCGCGTATGGTGAGATGTGTAGAGATGTGTTTGTGTGTAATACGAAAGGACACTAACAGACGTGCACACACACACACACACACTGAATGAAGTGCAAGGGGGCTTTCTATTTTTGATGTCTGTATAGATAGGCTATTTAATGACCACAAGAGAGTGAGCCAACAAGAATGTGACTGAATCCCAAGACCTGAAATTGAATACGCTAACACTAAGCCTGGTCTAACAGGCTCATTTTAATTACTTCTAATGACAAGTGTAGGATCTATTACGGTTGGAAAAGGCCCAGTTTTTACATCTAATTCTAGAATATCAATCTGTATTGATAGGTGCAAAAGTGCCAAAAGATCATATAGCTGCCATGTTTCATAAATCAGTATATATCTTGCTACTGATAGCTAAAACTGATAAGATGTGGATATCAGAGGTTTTGCTTCTGAATGAGGCAGAATCACTCCTTTTTGCCAGTATACTGTCCTGTGCAAAAGTCAGAGACCACCAGTCATTTCCAGTCAAAATGGCAATTAAGGACAACTACATTTGTCAGCATTTCAGAGGGAAAAAGAATCATTAACGACTAATTATATTACGTTATTTTTAGTATTTAACGTGTCCACTCTTTGCCTTTATTACAACCTCCATTCTTTTCAGAAGACTTGCTCTTAGTTTTTCAAAGAAATTTGCAGGGATATGTTTCCCCATCTCCAAAGTCATAGAAGTTGATTGTATTTTCTGCTCATCTCAATCCAATTAATCCAGAACACATTTGTTGGGTGGTCAGTCCATTCTTTTGTGATTTTTATATATATGTTTTAATACATTTTCATATATATATATTTTTAATCTTAGTTTTGGAAACACCTGTTTTTTTTTTCACTTATTTTTCCTTTTGACTTTCTCCAAATGGATTATCTTATATCTAATATCCTCAGAAATATCTCCTAAAAATGAAAACCTTGTGCTTAATGGCCATTTTGGCTGGAGAGTAAATAAATGAGGGGCAGTTTCTAACTTTTGCACAATATCCTGTTCCAATCTCACATGGTACATTTTGTGCTGCCCACCATAGACTGTCAGTATTAGGATATAACAAAGGAATAATGTATTATTGGTGCAGCAAACCGACGAATTCACAGTAATTTATGAGATGTGGAGCAGGCAGTTACATAAATTAATTCCAGTTTTGTGCTGCTCTCTTGTGGTCGTACATTGTAAATACCACTTTTATTATTTCTGTACATATTAAGTCTAATGAAAAACAACAACGTAGGCAAGTACTAAGATAACTAATCAGTTCAAAAGAAGCTTGGGAGAAATATGCAAATATGATTTTTTTTTTTTTTTTTCCCCTGATGGTTTGGTCTCTTTTCTCTGAGGTGACAATAAGCTTTGACAACTTTTATCTATCCATGATATTAGGTGCGAATTGATCATTTAATATTACTTTATTATTATCTTTATTATGATATAGTTTTGTATGATTTGGATATTGTGTTCCAGATGTCCTGCATCGGTGCATCTGAAACTTTTTCTCCTCGCTTCTTTTTGCAAATCAATGAGACATCTCAAACCAGACTCTTGCTGCTGTGCAAAGCCTTGCTAGAACTTTATGACTGGGGAAGAAGCAGAAACATCACTGAACACATGTTGTTTCTGTTCTGACCATAACGCTGCCTCAAACAATCCAATCAACGGAAGAGATCCCTCATATATCTATAGTTACATCATTACGCCTCCTGTTATGCCAATACTTTGTAATACTGTAGCCTCAAGTGCGAGACTCTACAAAGCTTTAAATGGCTGTGGAAGAACGGAAGTCGGAGGACGGACAGATGGCGTCTGGCTGCTAGAGGACAGAGCTGCAATGTTTTTTTGAGCTCCTGTTTGAAATCTCTTTGTGTGAAAAAACAACAAGAAAAAAGCTTCAAAGGTTAGAAAAGCTAGAAAGAGCTAGAATGTTCTGCGACCATACAAGAAGTTGGAGGAACAGACATACACGTCTGCACGAATGTCCACAGGTGACCCACGCGGTTGTGAAGGGGGCTTGATTGTGGAGAGATGGACACTGACAGTCAAGTTGCTTGCTCTCTTGCTGGCTTACCTGACATGGGATGTCATGCTCCACCTAGTGGACCTTGGATTAATCTACAGTTACTGTGTATATTATACTAGCTATGTTTAGCTTCTTTTGGATTATTTCTAATAGCTAAGGAGCATAAGCTTTGTCATCCACAGCTGTGAAAGGATACACAGAGATGGCAGTTGTCTCTACAAAACCTATTTCCCCTCTTCAGACCCAGGTCAGCGTCATTGCCTCCGTAGCCTTATAAGAACTTCAACTTGGAACAGCCAACTCAGTGCAACTGGATAACTCTAGAAAATCAACAAGGGAAACAAAAACAGTTTCAAGTATGGACAAACACACACACACACACACACACACATACACTCCTACACATTTATCAGGACTATCTCCACCATGGTTTCAGAAGGAAGAGTTCAGCCAAGCTCACTAAAGAAGGACCCAAATGTATTTGGCACAGAAAGGTTCCCTGAATTTGGTTTCATTGCATTTTGGCTGCAGCCAGGTCAGTGGTGAGGTACCAGGAATTGAAAACAGAGTAGGGCTTCTAGCACAGAGGTCCCTTTTTATCAGTGCATCAGTATTTCGAGATGGGGAAAATTCTTTGTGATGCCGAGGAAGACATTTTGTATGCTATTCATTTCTGAATTGTTAGCTAGCGAAAAAGGGTTATTGTTTGTTCTGAATGAATTGCTTCTACATCTGTGCGATATCAAGGTTGGTTATAATATGAGCAAGGTGGGGCTAGGAAAAGAGCAGCTAAAATTCACGAAGGTTTGGCTTTGGGATTTCAGCACAACTGTACATTTTGCTGGGCTTATCAGGATAACATCATAATCTTTTTGGAGATGCGATTTTTGGCATCTTTTAACCGATAACCAACTGTCGGTTAGTCTGTGATTAACCGTTAACCGGCACACCTAAAAGCAAGGACGTAACCTTAAAACTGATTGCGGCAGATCTAAAATCTAATGACTGAAGACTGAATGGCTGAAGCAGTAGTTCAAAGCTACTGTAAAATGCTTGACACGTGCATTTATGAGTGCGCGTATTAGCTAAAGTCTTTATCAGTGCATTGAGATGTTCAAAAGGGTTCCTTCATTGGACCCTGGAACCGCAGTACTGATTGGTGGAACAGCCCTATGTTCTTAACTGTTTGCAAATACTAAAAGGTAGAATTGGGCTACTGAAAGTTCTGTGTTCTAACTTTCTAAAGTCATACTTATCTGGTTAGAATGACCATAAATGCCACGACCAAAGTTAGCTTTGGCTCAGCATACCTCAGTAGCTCTCGAAAGCCGCCGCTGTCCACCACGTCCTTGTCTGTACTTTTACACATCCGTGTGATTTCCTCACACCGCCATACATCACACTTTCTCTGTGAGAACATATTTAAAATGGTCTGTCTCATGGCTGTTTGCTTTACATATTGTACATTGTAGTTGCTGTCGTCCCCTTGAAAAGTGGTCCCGAACACCACTGTTTTTTTTAGTTTTTGGGTTTTTTTTTTTAGGTATGAGCTTCATCTTTTGGTAGGCCTATCTCGCAAAACCAGCTGCCTATTGCGCCCTCGTGCGCACAACTCAAAACTGTTCCTCCACTTGAGTGATAAACTATTCAGATAGAAACTGTTGTTGATTGGAAAAGGAATAGCATCGGAAATAGCACTGGACGAACAGTTTATTATTTGTCTGTTAACGGTTAATCATTTAAATCCCTAATCTTCTTTGAATACACCTAGCAAAGAACAAAGCTACAGACTAGCCCCGCCCTGGCCACATTCTTAGGTTGAGTGGGGGCATGTGCTCCAAACCTTGTTAGCAAAGAAATCTAGACTTGGTTGGGTTCAAGTTCTAGAATTGTCATTCAGGCAGGCCCAGCTGGCTAGGTTTGGTCGAAATATGTTGGCCTGGGCTTCAAGCTCATGGGTGGTTATTTTGTAGGAGCAGATAAGCAGAGCAGGACCTCGTATGACTCTGTAAGCTGATTGTGTAAGGAGACACACACCGACAGGTGCCGTTGTTAACCAAAATGAACTACCTCTCCCATCCGCACATGTATTCAGTACGCAATTGTGTTTCATCAGGTTTTTTTTTTTTTTATTTAAAAGGAAAACACACACAAACACACAGATAAACTAATTCTTTCTCTTATTTATTCCTCCAACTCAAATGCTGGACTATTTACCTCAAGACATCTGCATAATAAGCCTGTAGTTTAGAGGGTGCTCTGTCTCTTGCCAGGCGGCTAAACCCCATATCTTTACATGCTATGTGCAGTGTGACTGTGCAAACAGTGTTGGTTGCATTTTGGTAGCCCTTTAGCCTGGTGAGATGTCCCACTAGACTAAAAGCTATTTTCTGCCAGTATTAGCTTGCTCTGTTGCCAACTAGCAAAGCATTGATAACCAAGTTGGATAATTCCATACTGTGCTAATCGAGGTACATTTTGCAGACTGTGTCTTTCTGTTGTGGAGGTGCGTCTGACATGCTTCACTTGGTTCGTGAGCAGTAGGCTACATTCGTGTAAAGTGTCTTTGGTGTTGCATTGTAGCTTTTTGGTGAAGGGTCTGAGAGCTTGCTTTGAATCTCCTGCTGCACAGACAGCTGCTGCTCTTCTGTCCTTCTCTCTGTTCTCTCTTTCTCTCTGATCATTGCTTTCTCTGTTATATAAGACAGACATTGCCCTCTACCTTCAATTATGCAGTCAGGCAAAAGAACAAAAAGGCCCCAAAAAAGGATGTTTCAAACCTATTGTGGACTCGCACCTCAAGTCAACCAAACTCAGTCTGATTGTATTTCATTATTCATTTTCTCGTCTTGTTGGTGGATGACAAATGAGCTAAGTTGTCTATCCAGGTTCATTCAGTTGTCTAGGCATTGCTGGCTTCCTGTCTGGAGGCTTCCTTGCTGCTTCAATCCTCCTCTGCTACCTCCTCACAAACTGGTTTACACATGCTCACACACACAAACACACACACACACACAATCATATACCATCCACCAGCAGTCTTGCCTGGAATCTGTTCGTTTTTATGGGTCTCATCTGTCATAGGAATTGTATTATTATTATTATTATTATTATTATTATATTTCGTCAGATTGAATCTGCACCTGACTGGGAAAAGAGTCAGTGTTTTGCAAGATTCATTCATTCATCCACATGCTAGCTCAGTTACAGTACCTCTGTGTGCCTAAAACCCAAAGCCTTATTTTGGGAGAGTGTCAGGGTTAAGCTGTTTAGTTTTAATGCAGAAGTGCAGCCCAAGTCTAAGTGGTTCTGCCAAATATGCATTTATTAGCCTTCATTCCACATCCGAGACTGAACCAATCTAGTGTCAATGGGTCATTCTCATGAAACAACCTCAAACCATGTCCGTAAATATAGTGTCATAGTTATCATGCATAAAAACAGTATTTGTAGATCAATTGGAGCTCTGTAAAGTACAGAAAAGGATTTTCAGTTGTAAAGTTTTTGCCACTTTTAACCCGAATACCCATTACCGCAGTGTGCCCAACAGTTCTTTTTATTTTTTATTAGAAAAAAAATTGTCTATGTTGCTTTACTACTTTTGACTGTTTTATGTCTTTACTTTAATCCTTTCCTTTTAAACTCTTAGGCCAGAAAGATACTTCACGAAAGAATGCCAACACTGCATTAATGCAGAGCATTACTGGACAGCAGGTACCAGAGCGCAGAAATGACAAGCTGTAATCCATTAAAAAAGGATCGCCACAGTTGATACACATGCTCCTGCGTGTGACAGACAGTCGGAGATTGTGTGAGGCGGGGCCAAGATGTCTTATACTGCCAATGAGCTTTCGTCTGGTCAGCTGTCAGGACAGACCAGAAGTTTGAAGAGTCTCACAGAACTGGTTCGCTCGTATAAAAATATGATGCATCATTTCCTCTTCATTCCAGTAAAACCAATGAAGCTGTCTGCAGGCGCTCTGATTTGTCTTGCGTTTTTTCCACTAAGAAAATGAACCAAAACTGCAATATGTTATGTGGCATAAGTGAAAAAGCAAAACTATAATAGCTGACTATGTGGTGCGGTATTGAGATTAAATATATCAGTAAGTAGCTTAAAATGCTTAGTCCAACAGCAGTATACAGACTATGACAAAGAAAAAAAACCAACTTAAATATTAATGTGTTACAATAATGAGAATTAGGTCATTTAACACTTTACCAGTTTTATTACACACTTCTAAAAAGTAAGAAAAGCTCCATTAGTTTGCATTAAAGTCCCTGTAGTTAATGAATAAAAAGTCTTATTATGTAATAAGTCTGGAGTGTTAACGGGTTAAATTGGAAAATGTTGCTATAACTATTGGAAATGAATGTATTTGATTCATGTATTAATATTTAATTTAATTAATCCACCAGGTGTCGTTGTTTGTATATCTGAAAAAGAATATTTAAGTTTTAGCTGTTTTATTTTTTTCAAGTAGGATCCCAGGGGATCTGGTGTTCGTGAGAATAACCCCAACGATGCTGGAGGCAGAATTCACAGCCAGTGGTGGAAAGCTCTAGAATGCTCTAGAAAGTTCTATAATGCAAGTTGAGAATTCTAGAGCTGACCAAGTCCGAATGGCTGAGAGTTATTCAGTCTTGGATGAGTCTAGATTAGTTTGTTCTGGTTTTGGAGTCCAGACAATATACAGACTGAAAGGAACTGTAATGGTCCAAAGCCAAACTCGGGGAAAGCTCACGAGGGGAAAGCTGTAGATCCACGCACTCGTCTCAGACAGACAGGTGGAGAGAACGTCCTGGAGTCAGCTGCCTTACTTTCAGTCTGTTACATTAACCTTTTACTCGGAAGCAGTGCGCATTAAGCCTATCTGGTACATAACACATTTCTATATATCTATATATCTATTTACATATACGTATACTGTATATTGTACAGTTGCATGTGCATTCTCTCAGGTAAAAGCTGAGCATGGTGTTTTATTATTCTTTTTCAGTGGAATAGTCAGTAATATCTAGAAATGTTGAGGCTTTTGTCACTGTCATGTTCATGTTGGCATTAAGAGAATTAAGACATGCATTCATCCAGTGAAGGTCAAATAAATATGCAATGTGAAGACTTTATGTGTGTAGATCTAATCATGAATTTGTGACTCAGGCTAAAGAAAAACATACAAAGACGGAAGCAAACCATATATTTTTGTAACACTCTTGTAGCATTTTCGTAACGTGGTCACATACACGAAGTTAAAGAGATGGACAGCAGTAGTTAGCCACCATGCTTTGGCAGGAGCAGATTTTCGATTCAGTACCTCATTGTGCTGAGCCTGACCCAGTTAAGTTCTGTCTGAGACTGTTTTACTGGAGCTCCAGGTGGACTCTTGATTTTTCAGGTTTCCCCCCCAGAACTTTCCGCATCAGCATATGTACAGTTTAACAAACAGTAGATTTGTGCCTACTGCCTCACTGAAATGATCTGGACTCCATGTACAGAGTTAGAAAGATTTTCGAGACTGAGAGTTTTGGAAGATTCTAAAACACAGTTTGAGAAGGCTCTGGATTTTTTCAGTCAGGCCTAACTCCACTCTGGAGTTTCTATACTGATCATCAGCAAACCAATCAGAGCAGCTTCTAGGATTTCTAAACTAGCTTGAGGGGAAACCTGAATACTCAGTCGCACCTGGACCAGTGATGTGGGTGATGTGGATTTTAGTGGACCATTCATGGCTTTCCAAAAATATACCTAACTCACATACGTGCACATGCAATCTCATTTCTTATATGTCTAGAATCTCAAGAGAAGCACTTATTGTATTTGATACTTCACATAGAGAGAAACGAAACACTCACATGTAGAACTCACTTCAAATTCCAAGTTGGCTTAGCCTGCCTGGCTTAGGCGTAACATTGTAAAGATATTCATGCTCGAATCATGTAGAATTGCCATATTTCCCTCATTTTTGTCCTTGTCTGTTCTGTCCTAATGTCTCTACTATCTTCCTGAAAGTCGCTCCATTACACATTTATTTTGTGCATTGTATGTAGTAATTGAAATGTTTTTGAGAAAATAAACAGCTGTATATAGTGATGCTGAACGTGTGGACTTCATTGTATGAAAGCTGTGTACAATATGGAGAAAAGGCCACCAAAAGGTGTTACTGTCACTAAAGCAGGCATCAGGTTGGCCTTGCCTGCAAGGAAAAAAGTGGGAAAATGCCCCTTAAAGAATGTCCATTTACTGCAAACTGTATGTGTGTCTGAGTTTAGCATGTACAGGATGCAGATGCATAAACCTACAATTGGTTAAGGCAAATAAACTGCAACAGCAGTCAATAAAACGCTGGTAAAGGGAAAGAAGCCACACTACTTGGGGTAGGAAGGCCCCCTGGTCAATCTTGCATCAGTGTATCATCTATAGGTTTTATAGAATGTATAACTTATGTTAAGTCATACTTTAGTCTGTGTATTTGTTTCATAAATTATATTAAATGTCAAAGTACATCACAAAAATATTACATTTTAAAATGAATTTGAAGCCTTTATGAATTTCAGTTTGTCTTCATTATTTTTCTTTGCCTCACTCTTACAAAAGACAAATGACAGTTAAATAGTAATAGTAGCTAATAGTAAAATAGCTATTCTGATTATATTAATGGCAAAAGTAGAGCAGACGTTACTGCATTCCTGCAGAACTCTGATATCAACCAAAAAAATGTTGCCTAATTCCAGCCAGCAGTCACTACAGCTTACCAGTGCCAGTGCTAGTCACTCAGTGAATCTACAATAAATGTAGAATAAATGTAAATGTAGGTTTTGAGAAAGGGCCAGGTCATTGGTAGGGGTATGGGGATTTTGAGACAGGGCCAGGTCATTGGTAGGGGTATGGGGATTTTGAGACAGGGCCAGGTCATTGGTAGGGGTATGGGGATTTTGAGACAGGGCCAGGTCATTGGTAGGGGTAAGGGGATTTTGAGACAGGGCAGGTTTAGTGGAAGGGGTATAGGAATTTTTAGACAGAGCCGGGTCATTGGTAGGGGTATGGGGATTTTGCACACAATGTCCTGCATACAGGCTTCAAAATTAGTTGACGTTAGCATGCTTATCCCTTGAAAGCTGTGAAATGGACACTCGCTAACCTAAAACTGCAAGTATGATGTCATGTGTGTATCTACATTAATAAAAATAAAAAAACAAAATCACACAAAAGGTTGTGAACGTTTATTTGAATGAATTGTGTGGAAAAATAACGCTAAAAAGGATTTCATTGGTAGGGGTATGGGGATTTTGAGACAGGGCAGGTTTAGTGGTAGTTGTATGGGGATGGGGAGACAGGGCAGGTTCATTGGTAGGGGTATGGGGATTTTGAAACAGGGCAAGTTTAGTGGTAGGGGTATGGGGATTTTGAGACAGGGCAGGTTTAGTGGTAGTTGTATGGGGATGGGGAGACAGGGCAGGTTCATTGGTAGGGGTATGGGGATTTTGAAACAGGACTGGGACAGTGGTATGGGCATGGGAATGGGTTATTTCCGTCTTCGACACTGGGCTGCTGTATAAAAGGTATGCAATATATGGTGGTATAATATGAATAATATCATGCCTACATATACACCTTTGTAACATGTAAATCTTATACTTCACTGACTTTTGTTCACTCAATTTGTTCTTTTTAGATATAATAATGCAAATCAGTGTATATGCTTTGTGTTAAAAAGCTGTGTGTATTATTATTATTATGTAACTAATCTGAAAATGATGTAATATTGTAGGAGCCATTCATGCAGACGTGCAGGTTCAGAAACTTCATGTTTAGTGGACAGCAGAGAACATGAACACCTCTCACAACCAAACTGTCCAGTCTCAGGACTGAGGGTGACCACTGAACTGGAAGGTCTTAGTCTCTGGAGTGAGTTGTGTGAGTGTTTTTGTTTGTTTTCTTAAAAAATATTGTTTTAATCAGTAAATTCAAGCACATAGCCTTGTTGCAAGTTTTTTTTTCTGTAGTTACAGACGCTGTTATTTTCTCTCTCTCTCTGCTGTTTCCTGCCGCGTTGTGAGCGTCTCGAGTGTGAGTTCATTCTCTCGTGATAAAGTTTTTTTGTTTGTGTGTTTGTTCTATTCACCTCTTCTGTTTCTCTTCGTCTATTGAGCGAGTAGAATAAACGACCACTAACAACAGCTGAGGCTGTAAAAACCTCAAAAACAAAACAGACAGGCTTCACAAATAAAGCGCATCTCTATGTCTCTATATATAGCATATATATATATATATATATATATATATATATATAGAGAGAGAGAGAGAGAGAGAGAGAGAGAGAGAGAGAGAGAGAGGGAGGGATTGTGTGTGTGTGATAGAGAGGGGGAGTGAGAGAGAGAGA
Organism: Pygocentrus nattereri; assembly: GCF_015220715.1. Taxonomy (NCBI): domain Eukaryota; kingdom Metazoa; phylum Chordata; class Actinopteri; order Characiformes; family Serrasalmidae; genus Pygocentrus; species Pygocentrus nattereri. The sequence continues at coordinate 13,203,898 of NC_051219.1, read as the reverse complement.
GGGAGTGTGATAGAGAGGGAGTGTGGGTGTATGTGTGTGTGTGTGTGAGAGAGAGAGAGAGAAAGAGTGGAGGGAAGAAGCAGCAGCTGCTGCCTCAGACTTCTCTGGTTAATTCACCTCCTCCTAAACAGATCGACAAAGCCACTGCAGTACTGGGCAGCACTATTTATACTTTTTACCAATACGTTAAACTCTTAACTAATTACGCACTAATAATGACAGTTTTCAGTTTGTTCTCTGTAGAGGATGTGTTAACCGACTAACACAGCAAATCAGAAAATCACCAAGATAAAGAAAAATACCTAATAGTAAACATCGCTTTTTTTTCTTTATTATTATTTCTAAGGCACGTAAGAGACTTAATAAATTCAACCGATAAAAAATTCAGGCGAGGCTTAGATTTCATAATAAAATCAACAGAAGAGGCGCTACAACTGAAAACCAACAATCACAAGTTTTATACCTAGATTCTATATTGTATCCAGATTTATCTGAAAAAGTATTTGTGTACATTTGTGAATGAAGTCCCCTTAAAAGTGGATATATCGCCCATTTTTTTTCTGGAACTTTGGTGCAAAGTGAGCTCTATGAACTTGCTGGTCTGGAACCCAGCGATGCACTTGACAGGAGAATGACTGAATATGATAACGAGGCATAAATGTTAGGATCGTAATTCTTTTTGTAAAATGTTATTTAGAGATGTTGTCCTGTGTTGTCCTACTGCCTGCTTTTAGCTTCAGTGCGCAGCGTTAGCCGAGCTGCTCCCAGCATGTTTGCTCAGTACTCGGTGTGCAGCATGTTATTTTGAATGAAACAGCTTTATTTGAAGTTGTCCATAGAGAAAGAGCTCTGTGGAGGCTGCTTTTGGCTATTTCTGTACATGATAGTCTAATCAAGTTCAGTGTGAGTCACCAAAGAAGACGATTTCTGAAATCACACCGTGTGTGTTTGGCTTTAGAGGACATTCAGCTACAGCTCAACCCAAACAAAAGACTCCCAACAAAACGTCAAACTCTAAATGCGAGCTCCTCGGATATGGATTCTGCTGTCGCTGTGCTACAGAGACTGTTGTATAAAGAGAGATGTGAGGAGCAGAACTATGACTTGTACTTTATTTACAGCTGTACTGAAGCGTTTTTCTGCCCGCTCCTCTCCACTACAGCGCTACTTGATCCAAGGTAACTAATGCAGCATAGCTAGCTAATTCACTTAATTTAAAATCAGCTAGAATTTAATTAATTCATTTTTAGGGACATTCATATACACCAATAACTATAACTCTGTATCAGTGAGTACTGAAAAATATATGCCCATACTGGGTCTGAAAAAACTAATATCAGTGCATCCCTAATTAGAAGTGTCTACCCTCCCTGTGTGTCATGTTTCATAATGGGGTAGTGCTAAGTGGACATTCTGCTGCCTCACTGACACCTCACTGGCAGTCATCCACTATGTACCTAACCACATTCCTAGCTAACGTTACTTTGAACTATCACTATGTCCATTTTAACTGTTTTGTTGTATCACTAATATTTTTGTTTGCTTCTTTTTCCATTTTCTTTTTTTTTCTATTTATTTTAATATTTATTTTCTGCTTCTTAATACAGGTAAGATTCTTAATTCTTCTTCTTCTTTCGGCTGCTCCCTTTAGGGGTCGCCACAGCGGATCATCTGCCTCCATCTTGCCCTATCCACTGCCTCCTCTACTTTTACACCAACCATCTCCATGTCCACCTTCACTACATCCATAAACCTTCTCTGAGGTCTACCTCTTCTCCTTCTACCCGGCAGCTCCATCTCCAACATTCTTTGCCCAATATATCCACTATTCCTCCTCAACACATGTCCAAACCATCTCAACCTGGCCTCTCTGGCTTTATCTCCAAACTGCTCCACCTTCACTGTCCCTCTGATCTGCTCATTTCTAATCTTGTCCAGCCTTGTCACTCCCAACGAAAATCTCAGCATCTTCATCTCCGCCACCTCCAGCTCAGCCTCCTGTCTTTTAGACAGAGCCACAGTCTCCAAACCATACATCATAGCAGGAAGCACTGCTGTCTTGTAAACCTTCCCTTTCACTCTTGCTGCTATCCTTCTGTCACACATCAGCCCTGACACCCGTCTCCACCCACTCCATCCTGCCTGCACCCTCTTCCTCACCTCTTTTCTACACTGTCTCTGGATGGTTGACCCAAGATATTTGATGTCATCCACCTTTACGACCTCTACTCCTCAGTAGGGCTACTTCACTGAGTGAAGAGTTACTCCACTCTGTTCTTACCAGCGCTGTCATTATTTGAAAAGTAACTCTTTGGCTGGGTTGTTATTGTAACACAGTCACTAACCCAGTGGCGGGACTCCCCACAAGCTACCTAAAAGTTTTCTGCCACTGTGGAAATAACCCAACATTGGGGTAGAAAAAACAACCCAGCGGTTTTACTGTAGGAACACTGTTTCATTTCCAATAGAACAAAACTCCATAAAGACAAAGCAATCATTTTACATTAAACACTTTTTCTCTCCACTGAAAATATTAATTATAAAATGATGATTTGAAAAAAAGAATATTGTTGCAGCAGGTGCCTAAAACAAAACAAAACAAAACCACTCAAAATGCAGTGGGGGAAGAAAGCATTGCCCACACAGTGCTAAAAATGAAGACAATCTAGCAAAAGATGTGCATTTATTCAATTAAATAGACCACAAAAGGCTGGACACAAACCAAGCTAATGTTTCAGTCCCTTGATACTATCAGTACACATGAGCTTAATACAGCTTGCAATGGCAGCCAATGAAGTTCAACTGGCAATTCTTCATTTGGTTACATCTTATATACAACAGTAACAGGGTTTTTCATGCTTTAAATTGGTGTGGTATTGGAGTAATGTTTTGGGTTTACCCCTAGATACTGAGTAGAGCAAAGTATAGAGTGCAGAGTGTGATGCAAGTTGAGGTTGGGGAATATTTTACTGCAGAACTGGTTACATACAGACATTGCAATTCGTTTTAATAAAAACTGCATGAATTAGTATTTAGACCTTGCAGTCTGTAAAATAAATTCTTTAACAAGGTGTATCTTATAGATTAAATTTGCTAAATGTATAAGTAACCGCTTTGTCTTTGGATTACTGTTTTGTTAAGTTGGCATGAAACAGACTTTATGGCTGGTAAAATCGGAGAAATCTATTGTGGTTTTAGTATTAAGCTCTGTTGCTTTTCACATTAAATGTTTTAAAATTCCACCATTGTTGAATCCTCATTAGCTGTGCATAGTCTGAAGGAACGCCCGTCTTGCTTCAGGCAGTTCACAGCATAAAATCTTTTTGTCTGTATCATTTTTTTCCTAGCCAGTTGTCATAAAATTGTAAAAAATTGTATTGTTGTATTTTAAATATATAATCAACGCGGAGCATCAGCGTGTCCACACAGGAGAGAGGCCGTTCCCCTGTAACCGCTGTGAGCGTGCCTTCACCACCCATCACAATCTGAAACGCCACCAGCTCATCCACGACAAGGAGGAGATGTACCGCTGTTCAGTGTGTGGGGTGCTCTTCTGCCAGGAGCACCAGCTGGGGAACATTGGCGGCATTATCAGAGTTCTGAAGCAGCACAACATGGAAGATCTGATTGATCCTCGGGAGCTTCAGGAACCTGAATCAGTGCCTGAGGCAGAACCTGCAGTAGAGACCTTACCAAATCTCAGCCTGAAAAGCAAAAAGGAGCCAAAGCACAGAAATAAAAAGACAAAACATTTTCATTTGGTTGAAGACCGTTCCCCTTTTCCTGGAAGGGAAGGAAAAGATAGCCGGCTGTCATTCCATTCAAAGGTCACTCAGATTCGTACAAGCAAAGAGAAGGATTTCAGTGATTTAATTCCTAGGACAGGGCCCAGGATACAGAAGATCCCTTATGCCATCACTATGAGATCATCTTATAAGTCTCTGAAAACAAACTGCTAATGATGTGATGTTTGGGATGTGTGGATTGTTGGTTGTAACCCAGAATGGACTTAAATGAAAAGTGATGGTTAAGGTCAGAGAGATCTACAGAGAGATTCCTACTTATCCCGTAGGAATGACCCTTCTCTCTTCACTGTTGATCAAGCGTTAACACATCAGTCCAGTTGAGAACAAACGCCAGCAAACCCATACATTGTCTTGGTTTGTTTGTTTGCTGGGAGAATAGAGGAGAATGACCTGCCCCCGTTGCAGTGTTCAGGAATGTTCTACTCCTTATACACTGCTCTGAAATGTTCTTCATACTGTGCCAAAGGGAATATTGTAATATAGCTATGATGTTTTATCATACTAAACCCAACTGACCTCGGGTTTCAACGAGCACCTGCAGGAAAGCAAATACACTTTAAATGCTTAAATGGGTCCTTTCTGTAACACTGGACTGTTTACGTTCTTGCAACTGCTTTTTGACATTCTGTTTTCTAGCTCGATGATCATGAGCTCAAACTGACTATTCTTACTTCACTGGCTGCTGTATGTCAAATTTAAACAAATTCCCTTTTTGGACATTGTAAATGCACACATCTTTGTTCATAGTCTTAGTCATAGGGACCACCACAGAGCAGGTATTATCTGGATGGTGGGTCGTTCTCAGCACTGCAATGACACTGATGTGGTCAGTGGTGGATCAACAAGGTAGGAGTGTCTAATAGAGTGGACAGTGAGTGGATACGGTGTTTAAAAACTCCAGCAGCATTGCTGTGTCTGATCCACTCATAGCAGTGTAACACACACTAACAGGCCACCACCACATCAGTGTTACTGCAGTGCTGAGAATGACCCACCACTACTAGAGTTAGTAACTCTGTTATATTTTTGTCACTGGCATTTAGTTACTGATTCCTTTGTTGTGATTTATTTCATTCTGTTCTGTTTTGTCTATAATGCTTTGTGTTTAGTTTTACTCTGACTTTGGGAGTTTTAGACCAAAAGGGTACAATAGAGCCTGTAGACTTAGGTACAGGTATAGGTTTAAGCTACTTTGCCCATTTATGAGGTAGAATGTATCAGATTAAAAAGTAAATTCTTATTTAAAGTGTAAGTCGATGACTCGCAAACACCTTGCATCTCAATTTTTGCCATTTTTCTTTCTTTTTTTTTTACACAACCTTTTACTCCAACATAATCTGTTATCACTTTCTCTTTGCATTGTGTTGAAATTTCATGATGAATGATATAGAAATGCTCCAAAAATATTTCTTGCATTATCCTTTTACACTAACTTCCATTACATGTTGAGGAACACACACACACACACACACACACACACACACACACACACACACACCCACATACACACACATTTTCTAAGCTTCTCCCTCAGGGTTGTGAGGGGGTGCTGGAGCCTACGCTCAAAAAACAGTTTCTGGTTTTTAAAAGAAGAGAAAATGCCTTTCTCAGCGGTAGTTATCAACTTAGAATGATGAGAAATGATTCACTTCCCACAGAGAAAATGTGCTGGCACCTCATGTGTTCTGGGCTGCGGCTGTGGAAAGTCCACAGTTCCTGAGCTGTCTGAGTTGCTCATTCACTCGCACTCCTAACTCCTAACTTAATACGGCTCTGCCAGAACGTCAGTGCTATTTTAAAAGGGGGTCAGTAGCATTTCAGGTTTATCAATCTTAAGGTCTATCAATCAATCAAAACTATTATTTGGAAATTTCAGAAGAATGGTAAATCAAATACAAGCTCGGAGAGCTAGCAAAAAAAAACATTAATGACTTTACATCATGCAGTTAATTCCACTTCAGTAGACCAAGCTGAAGAAGCTTTCGTGTGTGTATGTGTTACACTCCAAAAACAGATGCGTTAGAAACACATTTTATTTATAACAAAACAAGTTTGTTCATATCTTGAATACAGAGATGTGCTGTAATGACTGCATCACAGGTCTTTTGGCCTAAATGCACCACAAGAAGCTCCAATATCATATTATTTAGAACAGGGGTGTCCAAAGTCTGGCCCTCAGACAGATGTTATTTGGCCCATTGCTCCTGTTTTACAGTGCAGTATGTACAGTGGGGAAAATAGGTATTTGATACGCTGCCGATTTTGCAAGTTTTCCCACCTACAAAGAATGGAGAGGTCTGTAACTTTTACTGTGGGTACATTTGACCTGTGAGAGACAGAAACAAAAAAAAAATCCAGAAAATCACAATGTATGATTTTTAAATAATTCATTTGCAAATAATTTTATTGCATGAAATAAGTATTTGATCACCTACAAACCAGCAAGAATTCTGGCTCTCACAGACCTGTTAGCTTTTCTTTAAGAAGCCCTCCTCTTCTGCACTCATTACCTGTATTAATTGCACCTGTTTGAACTCGTTACCTGTATAAAAGACACCTGTCCACACAATCAATCTCACTCCAACCTCTCCACCATGACCAAAGAGCTGTCTAAGGACAACAGGGACAAAATTGTAGACCTACACAAGGCTGGGATGGGCTACAGGACAGTAGGCAAGCAGTTTGGTGAGAAGGCAACAACCGTTGGCGCTATTATTAGAAAACGGAAGAAACAGAAGATGACTGTCAATCTTCCTCGGTCTGGGGCTCCATGCAAGATCTCACCTCGTGGGGTAAGGATGATTCTGAGAAAGGCCAGGAATCAGCCCAGAACTACATGGGAGGACCTGGTCAACGACCTGAAGAGAGCTGGGACCACAGTCTCAAACATTACCGTAACACACTACGCCATCATCTGTTTATCTCTGAAACAATGAACGACCATTGGCATTTTCTGCTTTTGCTGTCTTTTATTGAGTTATTTTTACTTAATCAAAACAACCCAAGGGCGGCACGGTGGCGTGGTGGGTAGCGCTGTCGCCTCACAGCAAGGAGGGCCTGGGTTCGATTCCCCGGCCGGGTGACCGGGGTCCTCTCTGTGTGGAGTTTGCATGTTCTCCCTGTGTCTGCGTGGGTTTCCTCCAGGTTCTCCGGTTTCCTCCCACAGTCCATGCAGTCAGGCCAATTGGACGTGCTAAATTGTCCCTAGGTGTGAGTGACTGTCTGTGTGTCTGCCCTGCGATGGACTGGCGGCCTGTCCAGGGTGTATCCTGCCTTCTGCCCGAAGACTGCCCGAAGACTCCCCGAAGACTCCCCCCCGTGACCCTGACGGAGATGCGGCTTAGAAAATGGATGGATGGATGGATGAAAAACAACCCAATAGCAGTTTGATCGGTATTACCTGGAATTCACAATAAAAACATTGTTTATGGAAATCCATTCAAATATCTGTTTTTTTATGAACTCTTCATATGTTGCGTGCAGCCCTGACTCAGGCAGGAGAAGATCCAGAGAAGAAATATTGAATGTTTTTCCTCTGTTTTCAGCACAGGAACCACCACTCTGCTAACATTAGCTAGCTATGTAGCGTTAGCTACCTCGGCTAGCTGACGTTAGTTAAGCTAAAGTCCACCGACTTTGTAAAAATGTAACTACATAAGTAAATGGTTAAGATATAAACAGAGTCGTATTCGGAGTGCTTTAGAGTCAGAGATGCTCACAGTGGTGAAAACAGGCCTCTGAAGAGTTTGATGCCTCTCAGTAGCCCACATTAAATGCTTATCAGTACTCAGCCTGACGCCTGACACACTGTTTCAGGATAGATTCGTGATAAGGATTTGACCTAAAACGGATTGTAATCAGTTACTTTTCATCTGTTCATCTATTAGTTATACATCACACCTCTGCGTGTGGTTTCACTGGTGGTTTGTGTAGTAAATAAAGTGGCTGTATTTGTGTTGGTAAGTTTCTCTACAGTGAACCATTTCACGCTAAAGCACCCCGAGTGACTCCGTTTACATCTCAACTGCTGAACTACGCAGACATTTTGAAAGAACGTGGAGTTCCCTTTTAACTCCTGAAGGCTGAAGACGGCGGCCTTTACTGGCTCGAACAGCGGCGGAGGAAAACCGCAGACTCTAAATGTGACATATTTCTATATTGTGGTCTATTAACTAACTAGGTTAGTTCATCATGAACTGTGTGCTGCACTGGGTCGGTATGACCAACAGGTCAAAACAAGCTCAGAGCAAAGTGACCGCTGTGCCCTGATTGGTGCTCTGACTTTGAGCTTCTTTTGTTTTGACATGTTACGTTTTTATCCACACAGAAACCAAAAGGAACAACAGATTTCTCAGAATGTAGTGGAGGAAAAAGTCAGATATTAGACTCTGAAATGTTGTGGAGTGAAAGGAAAAAATCACCCAGAATGGAAATATTTAAGTAAAGTACAGATACATGAAAAAACTACTTAAGTACAGTAACTAATTACATTTACTTAGTTACTGTCCACCACTGGATTTTTCCCCTGGTTGTTCCTTTCTGCTCATTTCAGTCAGGGACCACGCCTAAAAGGGCCACTTCACTTTCTCTAGCTGTGTATTCGGTTTTGTTGCTTAAAGAGATTTAATCATAGCCCTTAAAGGTGTTTTGTGATGAAAGGCAAACATAGATTTTTTCATAGATAGCGTTTCCAGTTAAGCAGGGTGTTAGTGAAACAAACCAAGGGGATTAATATGGAGCCGGTTCAAATGAGTTCAGCGTTGAAGATTTTCATATTTGTAATAGTAATTAGTAGTAATAGTAAATTTCATAATTTGTCATTGTAATATGTTCTTTCAAAGACATTTTCAAAATGGTTCAATTTGATTAATAGCAGCTTGTTTTCTTAACGTGTGGCAGTCATATATGAGTGTATCAAAGTAATCATCATCCTCCTCATCCCTGTCAGCATCCTCATCATCATCCTCATCCCTATCATCATCATCTTCCTCATCCTCATCCCTGTCATCATCTTTATCCTCATCATCATCATCCTCATCCCCATCATCTTTATCATCATCATCGTCCTCATCATCATCTTGATGCTCATCATCATCCTCATCAAGCGGCTTATTTGTGTCTATGATTTAATCTAATGTACTTAAACGGCTCTATTGGCGATCAGAACTCGTCTCATGGTCCTCCTTTCTAGAATTGAGAGCCGTGTGAGTGAGAGGGCGGGGGTCTCTTGCTGGTTGGTGGATGCATTAATTTTTCATAGAGCCTTCAAACATCACGGCGGTGTGAAAAGGGACGAGTGAGAGTGGAAGGAAAAGATTAGCTGCAGCTAATGCGCTGCTTCCTAGTTTTCGCGCTCTGTTTCTCCCTGCTGGTTTGGTGATGGTGTGTACTGTAGGTTACACCGCTCCTTCCTTTCCGCGAGTAAATCTGGGGGTTGGTATTTCAGTTTCAAAGCTATCCTGTTTTGTGGATATGGATATGGATTCTGTTGACATGTTTCTGAATCAATTTTCCAGTAAAAATAGCTGGCAGGGCACTACTTCTTGATTTGTATAATAAACAAACACAATAAATATAAATATTAAATATACACATGCATATATGCTTTTTTAAATTTAGATAAAAATGTATATAATAAAACCACCAACTGTATAAAAGACATGAACATGCCAGGGTTCTAAGGCTACAGACTGCGGTTCCAATGTCGCCACATGGAAACGTTGATGTTCTACTTAAAAACTTCTTTTTAAACTGTGTAGTCAGAGCATTTACTTTGAGTAGTAAGGATGGCTGTAAACATCTTACATAGGCCTCTGGTTGATATTTGACCGTTTGGAGACGCCTCTTTCAGACCATATGGGCATTTTTATTGACAGTAAACGGTCTTCTTTAGATTAATTAGATTAGATTAAGTGACCCTTATTAGTCCCACAACCTGGGAAATTTCACCTCCACATTTAACCCATCTGTGAAGTGAAACACCACATACACTCTAGTGAGCACACACACACTAGGGGGCAGTGAGCACACTTGCCCGGAGCGGTGGGCAGCCCAATCCGCAGCGCCCGGGGAGCAGTTGGGGGTTAGGTGTCTTGCTCAAGGACACTTCAGTCATGTGCTGTCGGCTCTGGGGATCGAACCGGCGACCTTCCGGTCTCGAGGCTGGTTCCCTAACCTCCAGCCCACGACTGCAGCTCTTAGTAGAAGATCAATAACTCTCTCAAAGCATGAAGTGCTCCCTTAGAAATCATAGATTTTCAAGGGCACTTTATTAAGGAAAGTGGCTCTATACAGAACCATGAACACTCAAAAAAAACCCTTTGCACGATTCGAGGGTTCGTTCCATCGTGAAAACGTTCCTCAGACTGAAGGAGAATGTACTATAGATGGTTCTATATAAAGAACCTTTTTGAAATGTCCCATATAGCACTGGAAAATATTCTTCTACTGTGACAATATAAATCTTGTAATAAGAACAGCACCTGATTGGCGCTATGAACCCTTTTAGGTGTTATATGGAACCCAGTTCTGCAGATGGACAAAACTGGGGATCACAGCATCTCGAAGTCATGTGGAAGGACAGCGGTCAGATCACGCTCTGCTTTGGTATGATAACAGTACCATGTTTCCGTGTATTTATACAGACTACACTCTTAATCAGACGGCTCTTCAAGAGTCGTTTAGTGAAGAACATGGCTCTGTATAGAACCATGAACCCTCACAGAACCCTCTGCATGTTAAATGGTTCTTTGCATGGTGAAATGGTTCATATTGATGAAAAATGTTATATATGGTTCTATACAGCACCAAAAAGGGTTCTGCTTTTGTTATGATGTCAAGTTTGTGACAACAGAAGAACCCTGTTTGGTGCTATGCAGAACCATTTACAAAAAGTTTAAGCATGAAAAGCGTTCTTTGTGGGTTCGTGGTTTGATGTAGAACCATTTTCTTCACTAAAGAACCCCTGAAGAACCGTCTTTTCGAAGAACGAACGTTAAGACGTGACGTGGCGGCCATCCGTTGCGTCACGTCCGGGTCCAATGCTCCGCCGCGCGAACCGAGCCTGCCGTCTGTGCGCCATGCCGCAGTGCTGTGTCCCTCACTGTTATAACAGGTTCGAGTCCAAGAAAAGTCTTCGGCTCTCGTTCCACCGCTTTCCCAGCGACGAGACGGAGCGGGCGAGATGGCTGCAGTTGATAAGGTGAGGTAACGTCCTCGGACGGGTGAAGACGGGTGAAGACAGGCGAAGACGGGTAGCGCGCCTCTCTAACTTCAGCGGCGACCGGCAGGAGGCAAAGGGGCCCCTCGATAAAGGACGTGGGCTTTTCTTGAGCGCACAGCTTCGTGTTTCGCCTGTGGGCGCTTTTGCTTTGCTGCCCAGTTAATGGAGCCCAGCCAAACGGGTAACGTTGACGTAATTCCGTAGAACGTTGTAGCGACGTTACCTGACAACATTGTGACAACGTAGTGGCAATGTATGCTGCGTATGGGATTCCATGGAAGTGCAGACAGATAGTATTAACACGTTATAAAACGTTAATAAACAACAAGGTTGCGACAACGTTGTAGCAACCTTGTAAGAACGTAGACAGCGTTGTGACGAAGCTGCGGGAGGGCAGGCGAGGCAGTTTCCCCAAACCCTTAAACTCTCTCCCAGGAAACAGGCCTGCGTTGGGAAAGGCTACTGCAGGGGTCTCGAACCCAACCAGTAAAAGAGCCCTGTAAAAAAATCTCACAGAATCTGTGGGACAGAAAAAAATCACTTTTAATGAATGTTGTGACACGAACTGGCCGCTGTTTATTCAAAATATGGAAAAACTTCAACAGTCAGATGCAGGCGCTTGTAGTAGAACATGAAATATTACATGGACTCTTGAAATATTAAAAAGTTAAACGTCCACAGGAGCTCGATTCTTTTAAACCTACCTATTTGCTTGAACTAGACACCTGATATCCTTCTTTGCTGTGAGTTCAGTAAGACTTAGGCCCTGATGTCTGAGCTGTTGAGCTAAGGTACTACATTTTTGGTAATATGACTGGTGTGGAATTGCATAGAATTGTGTGGAATTGAGGTGTAACCACATAGGCTGTGGTTGGGATAGGAGAGTGGGAGCATATTACGTTGCAGTGCATGCTGAGGACTGTAGTGCAGCACACTGTGAAATGGGCTAATACTAATAGCAAATTAAAATGCTTCCGCGGGCCGGATAGGATTGTGTGGTTCTACTGTTTTGGTGCACAACGCTATCGCAGCATTAAACTGTAATTCCTCAGAAAGTTATGGCAACGTTATCTGACAGCGTTCTTAGTACGTTTGCAGAACCGGCTAGAATCTCCATAAGTTCCATACTTTTGTGAACAGGTAGTGATAATAACACATGACAGTGTTACTTAGTAATTGGGTTGTGACAGTGTTGTGACAGTTGTGCTCAGGCAACATAACACTTTTTGACAATGTTTGCTGGGTATGGCTGAGTGCCAAATGGCTCCTTACTCCCTACATAGTGCATTGTGAGAGATGAAATTTGGATTTCTGCACAGAAATTGTGCACTCTAGGGAATTGTGCACATGTGACTGAATCTCTAATGGCTCTTTGTTGCCCTAGACATATAGACAGATACTGTTTGGGTGCCTGTGTAAGACCTACATAGTGCACTTCATAGGGAGTAGGGAGCTATTTGTGATTCAGCCTAAATGATCATGAAATAAAAGGACGTTTGTGGTGCAGTCGAGCTGAAGAGTATGAACAGTCAGTTAATCAGTAATGATTTATGCCTCTGCATGCTTAGCAGCATAAATACAAATAGTTTCTCTGCTAAAAAAGCAAATACATTCATGCACAACTTACCGTACACCTCCTGCCATGTAATACCGTTTTGTTCTGTTTTTTTTTGTTTGTTTTTTTTTATACATGTCGCTTCAGTGTTGTTGAAGGTAGCCTAAGATTTAAGAGTTTGCCAGTGACTACTTCACTGTAATTGTTGGGCACGTGACTAATAAATAACTGAACTTGTGATGATTTTTTTTTTTTTTTTTTTTTTGTACAGTCGTGAAAACTTCACCCCAAACTACAACTCGAGGGTTTGCAGTTGGCATTTCCCCAATGGCAAAGCTGCTGGGCCAACGCGATTCGCATGGAACGAGGGGAAGTCTTTCCAGGTCAGTGGTGAGTATGAAGGAACAGATAGATTACACAATGCTGACATTGCAACTGCACAGGCTCCTACGACTTCAAAAAGTCTTGTGGTGCTTATGGTAGAGAACAACAGGCTGAAAGAAGAGAATGAGACATTAGGGAAAAAAAACTATTGGAGAAACAGAAAGAAACTTTTCCTTCATTCAGATTTCCTCCAATCATATCCAGATTTTGTCTGGACTACCCAGTGGTGCTACTATACTTTTTTTGGAAGCACTTCTTTTTATCAAATCAAATCAAATTTATTTGTAGCGTTTTTTACAAACGATGTTGTCACAACGCAGCTTCACAGAATTCCAGTAAAGACAAAGTTTGAACATGAAATGTAAAACCCCCCACTGGGCAAGCCAGGGGCGACATTGGCAAGGAAATACTCCCTCAGAGCTGAGGAAGAAACCTTGGGAGGAACCAAGGCTCACAAGGGGGGACCCATCCTCCTCTGGTCAAACTATTTACAAAGTTATTATACTGCTAATATTAGTAATAGTAGTAGTAGTAGTAGTAATAGCTAGGAGTCTATGAAAACTTCAGTGTAGGGTGGGCAGCTAGTCCAAGGCAGGTGGCGGTAGCTGGGACGTGGGAAACTGATCTGAGGCAGGTAGCAGGAGGGCTCGACAGTCATCCATCAGTGTCCAGCCGGACAGATGGGCGGTTGTTTACTCGGAAAAAGGCAGGGAGATGGAATTAGTTTTGTTCTGCTTGGGTGTATGTAAAACAGGGAATGTGAACATTACCAGAGTGTGGCTAACGACTCCGGCAGATCTGACTATGACAGCTTAACTAAAAGGAGAGAACCAGAAGGACACACAGACACGAGAGCACTCTGAAACAGTTTGACATCCCTCCGCTCCACCGTCCACAAACCTGAGTGACCGTGTTTGAGCAGCAGGACAACAGCACCAGCGTCTCAGTTTACTATAATTCCCTGTGTCCATGGACCCCTGGATCTGCCGCCTTTATCTAAGGGGGAACATTAACTACCAAAAGCTAAACTGAACAAGTGAGTTTTCAGCCTAGATTTCAAGATTTGAAGTCCCGAGCATTTTCTGGAAGATGATTCCAGAGTTTGGGGGCTTTATAAGAAAAAGCTCTTCCCCCAGCTGCAGCCTTCTGAATTCTAGAAACTATTAATAAGCCAGCATTCTGGGATCTGAGTAATTGTGGTGGCTCATAATAGGAAATAAGGTCTTGCAGGTACTCAGGAGCGAGCCCATGTAGGGCTTTATACGTCAATAAAAATAAATGTATAATTAATACAGAATTTAATAGGCAGCCAGTGAAGTGATGATAGAACTGGACTGATATGATCAAAGGTTTGAGTTACAGTATCATTCTGATTGGATTGTCCAAATTATGCCACTAGTTGATTAGTTGTTCCTGACCTTAATTAAACTTGAACTTAATTGCAGCCACATAGAACTTGCAACACAGTTTAATTGTAGCACAGCCACAGTAACCAACCAGTCTTTAGCACCATCATTAGTGAGCTGTATGGGATTTTGTGCATTGATCTGCTTGAGAACGATGTCCCCTCCTCAGTCAGGAGTCAGACGTGGCAGCCAGACTGCTTCCGGCAAAACACAAGCAAATTAAGAAAACGTCTTCATGAATTTGACAGCACATGCGCAGCACCTAGCAGATTCAGACAACACAACACATTACAAGATCTGAATTTGCAGATGCTTTGATGTTTTCTTAATTTGTTTGTTTTTTGTCTGTTTACATGTTTTCTCAAGTTGCAGTGCATTGAGCTGTCAGTGCCACTGTAGTTTTATTTTTTTATGTGCTTTGTTACCAAAATGGGTCCTTTGCTTGTCCAACTGTAGCTCTCTCAATCTGCTTCTTCTCCTGATTGGTGACAACAAATCATGACAGCATGTAAAGAGTCTTGTGCTCAACTTAGGCCTAACCTGCTCTCCAGCAGATTTAAATTTATGCACTAGATTTAAATTTAAGCACATGGTGTCAGCTTTTTACAAAGTAAATGATTGATTTCCTTGCAAGTGAAAGAGGTTTAAGCCTTGGATGGTTCACTACACAACTTCTGAAGTCCTAAAACTGGGCATCTCACTATCTGACTGGTTCTACAATTTTTTGGGGGCAACTGAAATATTTGGGATCACACACTACTGAGCTTTAAAGTTGGTTCTGAAGTGACTCGTACTCACTGAACTTGCGCAAATTCACGCATTCCCCTGTTACTAGGTGACACAGATGAACAAACACAGAGCAGTTTGCTACTGCTGCTGCTTTCTGTGCCATATGTGCTGACACAGTAAAGACGCAGCAGGTATGTATTTAAGTGAGAGTAACGGATGTGAAGATGTGATTAGTCTGGTAATTTTTAGAGTTTGAATGTACATAAATTTGACTGTACTTGTGCCTTAAACACAGTTCATCCAAAAAGCTTTACTTCTTGTGTGGGTGACTTTTTGCCATTTGCTCACTGTATTTTCTTCTTTTGCACTCTGTTTTCATTGCCTACAGCGCCCCTCTCACTCTACTTCAGGGGTGGCCAACCCACAGCTCGCGAGCCACATGCGGCTCTTTGCCTGCACATGTGCAGCTCTTCTATTTACAATTTATATAGCTAGAGCAGAATGGAGCGGTCTTCCAAGAAGAGGCCTGTTCAGAGAACTAGAGCAGAATGGAGCGGTCTTCCGGGAAGAGGCTTGTTCAGAGAGCTAGAGCAGAATGGAATGATCTTCTGTGGAGAGGCCTGTTCAGAGAGCTAGAGCAGAATGGCGTGATCTTTTGTGGAGAGGCCTGCTCAGAGACATAGAGCAGAATGGAGTGATCTTCCGTGGAGCGGCCTGCTCAGAGACATAGAGCAGAATGGAGCGATCTTTTGTGGAGAGGCCTGCTCAGAGACATAGAGCAGAATGGAGCGATCTTTTGTGGAGAGGCCTGCTCAGAGACATAGAGCAGAATGGAGCGATCTTCCGTGGAGAGGCCTGTTCAGAGAACTAGAGCAGAATGCAGCGATCTTCTGTGGAGAGGCCTGTTCAGAGAGCTAGAGCAGAATGGAGTGATCTTCTGTGGAGAGGCCTGTTCAGAGAGCTAGAGCAGAATGGAGTGATCTTCTGTGGAGAGGCCTGTTCAGAGAGCTAGAGCAGAATGGAGCGATCTTCCGTGGAGAGGCCTGTTCAGAGAGCTAGAGCAGAATGGAGCGATCTTCCGGGAAGAGGCTTGTTCAGAGAGCTAGAGCAGAATGGAGTGATCTTCCGTGGAGAGGCCTGCTCAGAGAGCTAGAGCAGATGGAGTGATCTTCCGTGGAGCGGCCTGTTCAGAGTTAGAGCAGAATGGAGTGATCTTCCGTGGAGCGGCCTGTTCAGAGAGCTAGAGCAGAATGGAGCGATCTTCCAGGAAGAGGCTTGTTCAGAGAGCTAGAGCAGAATGGAGTGATCTTCCGTGGAGAGGCCTGCTCAGAGAGCTAGAGCAGATGGAGTGATCTTCCGTGGAGCGGCCTGTTCAGAGTTAGAGCAGAATGGAGTGATCTTCCGTGGAGCGGCCTGTTCAGAGAGCTAGAGCAGATGGAGTGATCTTCCGTGGAGCGGCCTGTTCAGAGTTAGAGCAGAATGGAGTGATCTTCCGTGGAGCGGCCTGTTCAGAGAGCTAGAGCAGAATGGAGCGATCTTCCAGGAAGAGGCCTGTTCAGAGACCTAGAGCAGAATGGAGTGATCTTCTGTGGAGAGGCCTGTTCAGAGAGCTAGAGCAGAATGGAGTGATCTTCCATGGAGCAGCCTGTTCAGAGAGCTAGAGCAGAATGGAGTGATCTTCCGTGGAGCGGCCTGTTCAGAGAGCTAGAGCAGAATGGAGTGATCTTCCGTGGAGAGGCCTGCTCAGAGAGCTAGAGCAGAATGGAGTGATCTTCCATGGAGCGGCCTGTTCAGAGAGCTATAGTCAGGGAACTCACTAACTTGGCACACCCTGAGGGTTTGTGGTGACCTTATTTTGCAATGTTATTAAGTTCAGGCTTACGTGTTATGAACGTTTGCAGACAGTTTTAGTCTGAAACATGAATAAAGTGGTTCAGAAGGAACCGTTTACCTCTTATATTTTGAGCAATCTGGGCTACTTTGCCGTTGTTGCATTTTGCCGTGTTGTATTAATGCTAGCCAGGTGGTTTTCTTCAAGAAACAAACGATTGCCAGCAGAAGTCAACACAGCTAACCAGTGATGGGATCTACTGCTAACAACTGTTTTGTTTGTTTACAACTTCACAGCGAGAAAATGTACTGAGTGAAACAAGTGAGACTAATAACTAGTGACTCTTCGCCGGTAAGGCTTTCAGAAAGTTTAAAGATACAACTGAATGCTGCCGTCTTTATTGTTAACTTTAAGGACTTTTTTATCAAGCAAAAGAGCAAATTAGCCGAGACAGCGGTGTGTTGTCCTGTGCGCTGACGCTGCCCCGCTGCATATCCATTGTATGTACTTAGTCTGGTCAGTAATGTGGAGCCAATGTCTCGGCTAGTTTTCAGAGAATCTGCATCCCAAACGAAACTGGGTTGCATTACTAGAACAAATACGTGGGGCTCTGCTGGGCCCGTTGGTGCAATGTTTTGAGAGCATGCAGGCCCAGCGGGGGTGTTTAGGGTCTCCCGGTGAGTGGAAGTGAGCAGAGAGCTGCTCTCTGTGGTCCTATCCTGCCCAAGCAGCTCACTTCCGGTGAGGCACTGTGGAAGGCAGAAGCCGGGGGCTGGAGTGAGGTCGTGTGGGCCGCTCGACTTGAGTTCCCCCCAAAAAGTACAATCTTTTATTTAGACAATAAAGACGGCAGATTGCTGCCCACATTGTTTGGGCTGTGGCCTCAGGCGCCGTTTCCGCGTCGCGAGTGTGAGGAGTTCATTCATTCGCGGGGAAGTTTGTTTTTTCCTGGTCGCCTCTTCAGTTTCTCTCCGTCCGGCGAGCAGAGCGGCCCAGCCACCGACAGCAGGTCAGGCATAAAACGTAAAAACAAACCCTAAAAGCAGATCGAGTCCGCGAGTAACGCGCGTGTCTGCTGTCTGTGAGGTTTGGGGTGGTTTTGTAGATGAAACTGTGAGAGAGTGGAGAGAAAAGCCGCCGCTGCCGCCGCCGCCTCCGCCTCGGACCTCTGCGCTGGGACGGTGAGTTAAAGACGAACTGGATTTGGGCTTTTTTGTAGCTACACGCTGCCATAGCAACCGCACAGGCTGCGGTAATAGGGCTGCTAGGTTAGCTAGCTAACACTGATACGAAGCTCAAGTTGGCTTTTTTACTCGACATTTCTATTTAAAGTGGGTCGGAAAGTTTGAGATAAGAAGCCGGCGATTTAAGAGCCAGTATGCGTTGTAGGTCTGGGCCGTTGGCGTGAGTGAGTTTAACGTGAAATGTCTGAGGTGGCCGTTTTTCAAGGGACAGGAAGAATTTAATGCTCGTCGAAAATGGACACGGACCATGTGGCGGCTTTTGTGTTAAAGTAACACCACAATGACACAAAATACTGCAAAACAGTGTTTTAATTTGCATGTTTTGTGTCCTGGACGTTCTTTGAGTTCCGTCAGATTCATACCAAACCGAAGTCAGCTTCTTGTTCGAATTTTCCCGTTCCACCTTAAATGGTGCAGTAGTTACACCCTGGCCATTCGTTCCATCTTAAATAGTTCAGCAGTAACACGCTGACCCTTCGTTCCACCTTAAATGGTGCAGTAGTTAGTTGCATTCTGGCCCCTCGTTCCACCTTAAATAGTGCAGGAGTTACGTTACGTGCGGCACCCTTTAAGGTAGACCGGGAAAGTTCGAATGAGAAGCTGGCTCAGCCCTGTCTGGCTGCTCTGGTTGGTAGGTTTTGTAGTCTTTTCTTTCGCGGAGTTTCTCAGTTTGACTTTTTAAAATTTATGTATTATTATGTTTTATTTTTATTTCTTGGCGTGGATTAATCGGGAATATAACGCGACACTTTTTTCAGGTGCTTTGTGATTTCCTTCGGTATTTACGTGGTAAAATCCGTTGCATCTGAAGAGATCTAGTTTCATTGGTTTGGCTCAGTCCAGTGAAAGTTCTCAAATAGACCGCCAGTAGCAAAACAAGAACCAAACCCCCGTTTCAGTACCTGTTTTAACAAGCCTGCAGTCCCTTTCCTCTGGGGGGAATCCCCCCGCCATCTGGGGGGGCTGTTCCCTTACTTTATTAACTAGCTAGCTCAAGTGAAGAGTGCTGGATGAGGCGTTGCCCTTTTCAGCTACGAAAATAATGGTGGATAAAGCTGTTTATAAGCCATAGCAATAAACTGCTGCAAAATGCTTAATGTTTCAAAACCATAACATTCAGTTTGCTGAGCTTTAAGTTACAAACTTCTTCATATGCTAAATGACTGTTGGCTCGTTAACCTAGCATGCTAAAGGCTACACAGCAGTTTATAGCCAGACAGAGCATTTCCTCGCACACCGTGTTCATGATGCTCAAACGGCTGAAACCTTGCATGGTTAGTCGATTAGCTCCCTGCGGCTGACCTGCCGAGGGCGTGTGTGTTCTGACTGAATAATCCGCTCCTCCTCCCTGTCGCCTCCTCCACCTCTGCTGTGTGTCACCTGTGTAATGCAGGAGTGGCATCCATCATAGTGGGCGAGGGTGAGACTCAAACGGGGCTCAGTGATCACAGCACTTAGACTTCATAGGGAAGGAAATTTGCTCTTAATGCTCAAACATGAATGGGAGCTACTGCACATTCTGGTAATGTATACATGGTGTCCTGCATCAGTGCTGTGTTGTTTTTGTTTTGTAGTATATCAGTGATCCAAATAAGTAACAAAATGTAAAAGACAGAAATCCAACTCAAGGTCTGTTGTATGGATGGTGTCCTGTGTAGGGGAGAGTGGGACACAGCCTAACACATTTTGGGTTTTACTCAGTTATTGTGAAAATATATATTTTTTTTTTTATTAAAAAAAATTATTCATACAAATCAGTTCAGCTGAAAGTAGAGAGAGTGCAAACATTACAGTTAACCCTATAGATGGGGCTAAGTGTGAAAGTTGCTAGAAAGTCAGGTAAAATTGATGCAAGGCACAGTTCAATTCTATGTTGTTTGAGCTACATGGGCTTTCCAGCTGCCATAATTCAGTCAGGCAGGTAACATTCTCCTGCCATGCGTTAAACACAGACTTATGTATCAGTCTGCCGTATTTAGAAGCCTGATTAGTCACTCCAAGCAATATGTTTCCACTGCTCCAGAGTCCAGTGGTGGTGCTTTACACTACTCCATTCGATATTGTGCTTGGTGGTGAAAGGCCTGCATGCAGCTGCTCAGATATGGAAACCCAGACCATGAAGTTTCCCAGCTCCCAGTTTTTGTGCTGATGTTAAAGCCAGTGGAGGTTTGTACTCTGAAGTTATTGAGTCAGCAGAGCATTGGGGACTTCTATGCAGTTTGTTCCTGCCCTTGGCGACCCCACCCTGTAACTTTAGGTGGTCTTCCACTTTGTGGCCGAGTTGCCGTGTTTCTAAATGCTTCCACTTTTCATTAATACCACTCACAGTTGATCGTGATCATTCTGCGAGCTGACTTGTTGCAACAGTGGCGTCTTACCACAGTACCATGCTCAAATTCAGTGAGCTCTTTAGAACGACCCATTCTTTCACACATATTTGTAAAGGCAGACTGCATAGCTAGGTGCTTGGTTTTATACACCTGTGGCAATAAGCCTGAATGAAACACTTGAATTCAATGATTGAGAGGTGTGTCCAAATACTTCTGTCGATATCAAATGAAATATGGTTACTGAAACGAGAGTTGGTCAAATGTGACAAGTTGTTAACCCAAAGTAAATAGCAAATAGCCGTGTGGTTTATCCTGGTTAGCTCTGTGTGAGTAGGTAATATACTTCAAAATGATGTCATATTATAGCCACCAAGTGGTTGATTAAACTAATATATGTGTGACTTCAGTGATTTCCACAGAATACGTTTTATACACACAGCTCAATGATGGAAAAATATGTTAATTTTAGCAATCTTTAGGATGAATGTTGGTGCTAGAGACGCTTGAAAGAAACCAAGGGCCATATCAGGGATACAGTTTCTAATTTCAGTGCACCGTTTTGAAGATTTGAACTTTTTTTTGTGTGTGTGTGTTTCTCATACTGCATTAATGTTTAGGCTTAATGTTCTCAGACAACATAGGAACACCTATGCAACACTTTGCATCTTACTGACCATAAGAGGGAGGTCTGAGAGAAGTTGTGAACTGGTTTTCTTGCTGTTTTTAGATTAAGGTTACTTTCTTTTTTAAATGGCTCAGTTTTCACAAGCCTTGTAAGCTGTGCATAGTCAAAGGAAAGCCAACACTGGTGGTTTGGATAGCTCAAAACATGAAATTCTTAGCTGATTGTCATAATGAATTCCAGAAATTAAGTAAAATGTACTGCATAAATGAAATGCCTCTGAATTTATTGAACACTGAGTCATTTTTCTTTTTCCCTCTTTCCAGCTTCTGTATCTGAGATGATGTCAGAAGCTGAGTCAGTGGAGGTAGAAAGTGTTGCTGAAGGCAAGGATGAGGTAAGCGCACGTAAAGCCACGGCTGACAAACCAGATGCTGGCCAGCTTCCAAAGAAATCTGCTGTGCAGCCCCTTATGCTGTCTCCAGACTTGTTATCTGGGCATAGTGAGTTTGGATGCACTATCTGTGGTGAAAGATGCTTCTCTCTGGCCCAGCTGGCCAAACACGTGCAGTTCCATGATTGTGACCGGCCATTCCCTTGCGCCATCTGTGGCAAGCGCTTCCTGAGCCGTAGCCACCACGCGGAGCATCAGCGTGTCCACACAGGAGAGAGGCCTTTCCCCTGTAACCGCTGTGAGCGTGCCTTCACCACCCATCACAATCTGAAACGCCACCAGCTCATCCACGACAAGGAGGAGATGTACCGCTGTTCAGTGTGTGGGGTGCTCTTCTGCCAGGAGCACCAGCTGGGGAACATTGGCGGCATTATCAGAGTTCTGAAGCAGCACAACATGGAAAATCTGATTGATCCTCGGGAGCTTCAGGAACCTGAATCAGTGCCTAAGGCAGAACCTGCAGTAGAGACCTTACCAAATCTAAGCCTGAAAACTATAATTAAAAAGGAGCCAAATGCCATCCAAAAGAAGAGAAAGCATGAGCACCTTCATTCAGATGAAGATTGTTCCCCTTTTGTTGATGGGGAAGGAAAAGAGAGCCCACTGTCATTCCATTCACAGGTCTCTCAGATTCATACTAGCAAAGAGAAGGATTTCAGTGATTTAGGTCATAGGACAGGGCCCAGGATACAGAAGATTGCTTATGACATTGAGATCATCTTATAAGCCTGTATAACACATTTTTTTCTTAAACATTCTCAAACAGCCAGCATTTCAGTGTCTGTGTTGGGTGTGTGCTGGTAACCTTAGTGAGGTCATTTGTAATTTTTGATCTGCTCCTAGTCATTTATTATTAGGTCCGGCTACCTTGTATCTGCACTTTTTGTGCATTTTATCAGGTCCATTTACCATATAGGTGCACTTTATAGTTGTACTGTCACAGACTGTAGTCCATCTGTTTGTCTCCATAATTTGTTGGCCCCCTTTACCATGTTCAGCAATGGTCAGGACCACCACTGAGCAGGTGTGGTTTGGATGGATCATTCTCAGCACAGCAAAGAAATTGACATGACAGTGGTATGTTGGTGAGTATAAGTGGATCAGACACAGCATCGTTGCTGGAGCTTTAAAACATCGTCCACTCACAGTTCAATCTGTTAGACACGTCTTGTTGGTTCAATTTGTAGATCTAAAGTCAGAGATGGCAGCTCATCTGTTGCTGCACAATTTGTATTGTTCATCCTCTAGGCCTTCATCAGTGGTTATAGGATGCTGCCCACAGGACACTTTAGGCTGGATATTTTTGGTTCTCAGTCCAGCAGTGACACTGAGGTGTTTAAACTCCTGCAGCACTTCTGTGTCTGATCCATTCTGTGCAGAAAACTCACATATTACTGTGTCACTGCAGAGCTGAGAATGATCCACCACCCAAATAATACCTACTCAGCAGTGGTACCTGTGGTCATCCTGAACATTGATCAGTGAAGTAAAGAAAGGCTAACAAAGTATGCAGAGAAACGGATCGACTACAGTCTGTAATTATGAACCTACAAAGTGCAACTACATGGTAAGTGGAGCTGATCCAATGGACAATGAGTGTAGTGACAAGGTAGGTGTGCCTAGATGGTTAAATACACACATATTATGAAATGCAATCTAACACTTTTTTGTAACTTTTGCCTTTTTTTATAACATGATCATGAAATCAATTCTTTGAATTTCTTTCCTACTTTATATTATCAGTTTAGTCTTTTTCCCTCCAGTCATGTTGTATTTTTTTTCCTCTGACACCATGAAATGCCTTTTTTTTTAAGTGAGTATAATTCTTAGAACCTTTTATGTCAGATATAAAATACTTTGTTCATCTACTAAAACTGAGATTATTTTCTAAGTTTCTTGTTTTTCTTCACTGAAAGTATGTTTACTACCATAAGTGAAATTAAATACATTTCCTCACTGGCTCATTTCTAATTCCACTCTGTTATACTTCAATACAACAGTAGGTGCTGCATCTCTTGTTCTTGATCATGTTTATTCTGACTTAAAGCATGTGTGTAGAGCAGTACCCCCTTCCACATCTGTCAGACCATCTCTCATCAGTTTATAACTGTTTCAGATAAAAAACTGCACTGATTACATAACAGTCAATATACACATCCGGGTGTATCCTCCTGATCAAAAGCCCTGGATGACTAACGAAGTACAGTCACTGTCTTCAGGATGGGGGGCTCTGTGTAGCATGGCAAGAACAGACTTGAGAGGCATTAGTTGCAAAAGTGGCCTAAAAGAGAAAAATTGAAGACCATCTTACACACAAACATCTTATCTGAAGTCGGCTACTATCACTGTCCGAAAAGAACCACCCATCAACAGTGTAACTGTCTACAGCCCAGTCACATTGACATCAGTAGTCATGAAATGTTTTGTATAGAGCAAACAGATCTACAGAGGATACCATCCCTACAGCACTCCATACTGCACTGAGCCAGCTGGAAAACAAGTGCAACCATGTAAAGATGCTTTTTGTTGACTACAGCTCTGCCTTTAATACAGTTGTCACCAATATACTAGTCGACAAGCTGTCTGTCTTAGGCTTGCCCCTCTCATTTGTGCCCAGGTAAATGTGGTTTACTTGCAAATCACCCACAGACAGAATCAGCCCCCACTCCTCTACTCACATGCTCAGCACTGGCTCTCCACAGGGCTGTGGGCTGAGTCCCACTTCTGTATTCTCTGTACACCTATGACTGCACTCCCATCCACTCCACCACCACCAATAGTAAATTCCTAGAAGGTGCTATTGTGGTTGGACTCCACAAACTGTAGTAGTTGAGTCAGTGTACAGATATGAGGTACAGAATCTTGGTTTGGTAACGCTGCGGTGGTGGTTAAAAAGGCCCAACAGTGACTGTACTTTCTCAGAGTACTTCGCTGGAACTGGGGAGGAGCTGCTGGTGGCCTTCGACAGCTTCACAATAGAGAGCGTAGTGGCGTACTGCACCACAGTGTGGTGTGTTGGCTGCTCAGTAGCTGGTAGAAGAGCTCTACAGAAAGTCATTAACACTGCTCAAAAATCATTGGCTGCCCTCTCTGGAAGACTTCTCCTGCTCCATGGGCCTCAGCTGAGCCAAGAAAATAACCATGGATCCTTCCTACCCTGGTCAGGGTAGGTCATGGGTTCAGTCTCCTGCTGTCTGGTAGAGGGTACAGTTGCATTAAAAGCTGGACAGACAGGTTTAGAGAGGAATCCCATCGATTATTCAGAATTTCTCTGAATGGCTCTGTTTACATCTCAGCCACTGAACCTTTTGAAGAATCGGTGGAATTTCCCTTCAGCTGTAGCTTCTTTTCCTGGGACATCAGAACTTTAAATTCCTACGAACTTTTACTTCTGAGAGCGGTAAACACTGGAGGAGGCCTGTAAGATATGAGGTCTGCCACCTGCTGAGTTTAGCTTATTAGTAAAAGGATCTTTTTATTCTTTTAATAATTTTGTATTATTACATTTTAGTGCAATATTCTGATCTCTTAAATTATTTAGTTTCTTAACTTGTTTGTCTTGGTTTGTTTTCAGTCTTGCTGAAAGAAATGTGATTAAACTGTGGAAGGAGAGGAAATTTAAAAATGTGCTTATTAATAAATACTTTCGTAAATATTACTTTATGTGACTGGTGCCTTCCCCTGTCTGCTGTTAGCCGACTCCGGTGGTCTGTTGATGTTGGTTGTTTTCATGTTTATGGTGAATCCACTATTAACACGCTTCTGCTGTAGTCCGTCACTGTGTGTGTGTGTGTGTGTGTGTGTCTGTCTGTCTGTCTGTCTGTCGCTCACACCTCTCGTTATGAAAGTCCACGAGCGCTGTTTGAGAGGAGGGGTGACGAGCGCGCGGACCCAGAATGATTAATGAGGCCCATTAAGTCCTGGGTGGGCTTTAGTCCTCGCTTCAGTTTCTCTCTCATAGCTACAAGATTCTTACAAGAAAACATCACTTTTTAAATGAGTCCGGCTCGTGGGTTTAGTACACGTCACACGGCGTTTTCACACGTTTCGGGCATTTTTCCTCCCACGCGTCTTTCACACGCGGAACAGTTTTCACTCGTGACGCTACGCGCCGTTTTCTCTCATTCGCTGATCAATGTTTACAAAAATGATTCACGTTTTCACTTTCCCTTCTGCTCTGACGATCAGTTCAGCTGTGTGTGTGTGTGTGTGTGTGTGTGTGTGTCACTGCTGTCGGAACAAAAGCTCGTTTTTCATCATTTCGTCATTTTTCAGTTTTTGACGTAATTTGAAAACGCCCGTTTCTCTTTACACTGAGTTTACATCTCATGATGAAAGGAGCAAAATAAACCGCACAAATTTGAAAAAGTCTAGTTCTCTTACTAAAAGTGTTTTTTTCTTCTGTAAAGTTGATTTTGGAGGAGAGTTTTGTTCCGATAGCAGCCACATATGCGTGCGTGTGTGTGTGCGTGTGTAGTTATACAGGTATATAAACTTATATAAAAAAAAAAAAAAAAAAAAAAAAAAAAAATATATATATATATATATATATATATATATATATATATATATATATATATATATATATATATATATATATAATGTATGTATACAGTGCTTTACGAAAGTCTTAGGCACCCAATATATTAATAGAATATTAACTGTAAGTATAATATATATATACTTATTATTATTATTATTATTATTATTATTATTATTATTATTCTATTATTATATAAAATCATATAAATAATAAATAGTGATTTTCTGGATGTTAGTGTGTTTCACCATTTCCAGGCCGCTCCTCGAGGAAGCCCAGTATTACAGTATTATATGTAGTTAAAAAGCAGCTCCTGGTTTGACCAATCAGTGCTTCAGTTAATTGAGCTCATGATGTCATTGATGATATTAACGACTCTCTGTGGCGGCTGGGAAGGTGTCAAGGAGAAATATGGACCCAAGAAATTCTTGTTACTTTTTATTGTTTTTATGTTTATTTGAATTATGAATATATAACTTTATTCTAATGTATATTGTGATGAACTCACTGCTGAGGTCAATTGTTTAAAAATGAGCTTAGATGCCTAAAACCTTCACGCAGTACTGTACATGCACGCGCACACACATATTTATATATATATATATATAATGAGTAAAACTGACACAATACAGTGCCGTTACAGGAACCAGCCCATGAAATCCTCACTGGCCCTTTTATCTGGTGCATCATGCGCGCTAAACAGTTCCCACAGAAAAGTTACACGGGTTTCACATGTGACGTGTTCAAGAGCTACGAGTGTGTAAAAGAGTTTAGAGCTGAAAAAGCGACTGATGAGTCTTTTTAGTTCGTTTTTAATCCACATCTAATCTTTATCGTCATATTCGCGGTCTGGTAGTATGACGAGGCCTGTTACACCAGTGAGCAGATGAACTTATTAGATCTTATTATGAACTTAAAAAGCGCAAAAATAATAATGATAAGAATCATTCTCTCTCTCTCTCTTTGGCATTATATCAGTGCCTAAGGAGGAGGTTTAAGGAGAGGGTTAGATGCGCTCTCTTGATTTTTCGTTCCAGCGCCTTTTCATTTCATTTCATTTCATTTTATTTCATTTATTGATTTCATTTTTCTTCAGAGCGTTCGCTCGAGCACGTGAATATCTTTAGGGTAGATCATCACAGTTAAACCAAACAGGTCATGGTGTCCGACTCTCAGTCTAATCTGTAGACAGCGGTGTCTCATCTTCTTCGCGACTGGTCAGTGTGGCTGCCGCGGTCATTGCAACGAAGCAAGCACCCCTGTCCAACGCTTTGAGCATAAGACCCACTTCAGGCAGAAGGAGGTGAATATTTTAGAAAACGCTGCGCTGAAAACGACTAATATGATCTGCTGTTTCCTTCAGCGGTGCAGTTTGGCAAAACGGGTCTTTGTGGTCTTAATAAGAGAAGTGCAGCCGCTGTAATGTGATGCTCAGATGATGATGTGATTGAGAAACAGTGCTGTGCTGTTGTGTCATGATGGTTCTCTTGACCATACGTGAATGTTTAGGCATTAAAAGCTCCCTGGAGTTGCCCTGTTTGTATATACTTTCACGTTTTGCACCGCGTAATTTAAAATCTCAAAGCTGGAAAATTGAGAGTCTGCAGACAGTTGTAGGTTCACACTAAAGCACATGTGAGCTGTACATTAGAAATGCTGCCAGAGAAAACAGCACAAATGCAGTAATCAGCTAGAAACACAGTACAGTACAGTGTGAGTGCTGTAGATTATGGTAAAATTGCTGGGTAAACAGTAGCCTGTATATGACTGTAGGCAGCAGCAGGAGCTGAAGGCATCTACACTGCTGCAAATGTGCTTCAAATGAGAACCTTCTACTAAATAAACAAACATGCAAAAGAGGTTCTTACAGCTGGGACCCTGTGACTTTTGGACCCTGTCTGTTTGTTTATATTGGTTGTGCAGGACATTGTGAAGGTGAGAAGTGGCGGTGAGGCATAGTGCAGGCAGGACATGCCCGGGATGTGTCTGTAGATTAAAGTAGGTAGTTGATTTCCTTTTTGATGATCTTTTGGGGCGTTACAGCCCGTCTGAGTGGTCTGCCTCAGCTGAGGCAGGTTCAACACACAATCACTTGCAGTTTGGTTGGTAGCCTACAGACTGTAGAGTTGTGTTTAAAACCAGATTAAAACATGTTTGTTTGGCTTGCATATGCCTAGAGAGTTTTTATCTGTGTGTCCTTTAGACCGCTGTGTTTTATCTCGCCAGTGTTTTACTCGTATTGATGTGTAAAGAACTAAAGTGCAATATACGCAAAGGTGCATTATTATTGCTTTTGTTTTGTTGTTGCGTAAGATTATTATTATTATTATTATTATTAAGCCATGATTTATATATATATCTTTTTTTTCTGGCATGCAGACTATAGTATAGAATAGTTTGATATTATAGACTTTGTGTTAGCTAAGAAATTAAACAGTGGCACAGTGAACTTGTTTTAAGAGATAACTAAAAAAACAGGCTATTTACAGAAGATATATTTTAATAAAACACATATTTTACACAGTTGCAGTCTTGGAGTATCTGCTGCATGAACAGATAAAGGGCTGCACTGAGCTTTGGGGCTCCACTGGCTCGGTCTCCTCCACTGAGAGTCCAACACAGCCTATAAAAGAGAAGAACTGCTGCTGTTATTTGTGTTGTGTAATGTCTTGATATTTATGCGCTGAAATAATGCATGTTTGATAACTACATTTACTTTAAGATTTACTGTCAATCTTCATATTTCTTAAGCTTCATATTTCAGTGCTTTACACTGCATCTCGGTACTTTGCAAACCATGCCACGCTTGCTCAGTTCAGCGATTACTCCAGCTAACCAGAGTAACTGGTTTAGAAAGGTACACAAAGCAAGTTTACTTCAAAACATTAAACCATGCTTGATTCACAATACAAGAATACCTGAGGGAGGTTACATAAGAACTGCTGTTTGACTGATTTGAAATGACCACAGATATAAACACCGACCTGCATCAAGCAACACACGTAGCTGAGTTGCTTTGTTTTCTTTTTAAGGAACTTGTGTAATGTAACGTGTTTTAATGTTAGACTGTGACACAGACCTCCAGGAGTGCAGCTGAAGAGGTTAACGAGGGTCCTCCAGATCTTAGACACACAGGTGATTAGTACCTGACGCACACCTGAGCCTGCAGACTCTGTAATAAACAACAGGACTTAGTTCATCTACACTGCTCATTCACACTGATGTGTGGGACAACAGTGAAGTGTTACCGAATGTATTTACAGCATGTTGATTCCCCCTTTAATGAACCATTATGGGACACTGAAGTTAAACATCTTTGTAAAAGGGGTCCAGAAAACAAACCATAACCCAAAACGCTGAACACAAATCTTCATCTTCAAATCACAAAGTTTTACAAGCACTCAAAAAGTGAAAGTGTTATTGTAAAGAGCCCATATCACGGTAAACCCAATTTTTCTCAATGTCTTTTTAAATAAAAGTTGCATGTGGCACATGAACACTGTCAACACCGTTCTGTCCACACAGGCCACAGGTCAGTGGTCTTACGTACCAAGCTGGAGCTGAGGGGGGAAAAATACAAGAGAAATGGTAAGACATGGGCCCTTTAAAGTAAAGTCATGAAATGACCTTATCAGTTAATAATGCAATTTCTTCTGTCAGCCCATTTCATAGGAGGCCTATGATATGCTTCATGCCCAGAACCCTCACAAGTGAACACTATCTAAGTGAAAATTACCCTTATGAGACATCCTGAAACTGAAAGATGTTCTGTGATGTGTTTTGTTTCCTCGCCTTATATCTCTTGATCTGACATTGTCTGTGAATATGGAGAAAAATAACAGGTTTATTTCTGTGTCTCAATATTTATGCCTTTTCAATAATGACTTATTTCCCTCATTTCACTGCAGTGGCTCCTGGGTGAGACTGGCAGAGAGTTTGAGACGGTGAGCACGTTTTGAACTAAATAAAGGAGAAATAGCGTTATATACAGGCTGATGTACGTCAAAAGTAAACTTTCTTTTTCAGACTCGGATGTGATCCTTGGTGTTTGGGGTGGTCTTTCATTGTTGAAGTGATCTGATAGGCAGTACCTGAAGACACAGGACGTTTAAAACTGATAGGATGAAGTGAATGGGGTCATTAAATACATTCAAACTCGGGATGTACATTTACTTCTGGCTTTTCATTCTTCTGATCTTTCTAAACACGCAGGACCCTATAAAGTGAGGCCGATTTTAGGCCGAACGGCCACTAAGTGCACCTTTAAAATGTTCAGTGTCAGAAAACAGCCCAAAGCAATACGGCATATATTTAAGAGAAAGGCCCTTTAGTGTGTCTTCTCTGCCTTTGTTACAGCTTCCATTCTTTTGAGGAGGAAAGCTGCAGGGGTGTTTCTCCACACCTTCAGTTTCAGAAGCCAAGTTGACTGTAAATGTAAGTGGTTTGAATGTTGACTTATCTGTGCATCTCATCAGATATGTCATAGAAATACACCCATTCAAGTTCAACACAATGAAGCAGCGCTAAAAGCACATTTAACTCGAGCCGTTTCATTTTTCTGCTCTTTCTAAATACTGACGACCTTATAAAGTGGTACAGTGAGACATGTACATGTGGTACTTTACTGTCTTTTTAAACAAGTTTGCTTTATTTATAGGATGAATATTTTGCTTTCCGTCCAGATTTGCTTTCATTGGTGTGTAATACTCTGCAGAAGGCCGCTCTTATGTATTTGAGTTCCAGCCAAACCGGCCAAGTTATTATTTTTTTAGTGTCAGGAAAAAAACATATTTAAGACGAAAGACTGAACAACTAAATGTAACATCTCATATATTTTCCTTCATCTTCTCCTTGCCTTATGCAAGCTGATTATCTTCTAATCTCCTCAGAAATATCTCGTGAAAACGAATAGGTTGTGCTGAATAGCCGTTTTGAATGGATATTAATCAAATGACTTTAACCCCAAATCAAGTCGAGAAGGTTCTGTGTTCCAGACTCACGGTCAGTATTGCGTGCTCAGATTAGCGCATCATATACTGACCTGCCGCTGATGAAGGAAGCAGATACAAACCGTCGCCCTCGCTGGTGAGCGGCGTATTCATGCATATGCATGAGACACGCGTGTAGGATGATGCAGATAATTAATGTGGGCGCTTCAGCGGTGCGCGTGCCTTCGGTCACTCGATTTTTAAAATGGTTTAAAATGTCAGACGTCCAGGCTGATTACGATTAATCTGATTAAATGATCAAGACAGGAAAGGGTGTAGAGAAGATAGAACTAAATATAATCAAATAACTGCACAATAAGACTGAAACGATGGGGGGAAGGGTCTCCCGCAAGACCCCCGCCGGTGTTCTATCGATTTGTCCTACTTCGTCGAGACGTCCTACCGTAGCGTATATTTATAGATCGTATCTATCGAAATGTGCTACCGTGTCGAAAAATAATACCGCGAATATTCTGTGATATTATCGGTAGCACATATCGATAGGCTAAAATACAGTGTCAGATCCTCCTACCTGTATTATATTATCGGTAGCAAAAAGGTCGATAGAATAAAATACAGCGTCAGATCCTCCTACCTGTATTATATTATCGGTAGCAAAAAGGTCGATAGGCTAAAATACAGTGTCAGATCCTCCTACCTGTATTATATTATCGGTAGCAAAAAGGTCGATAGAATAAAATACAGTGTCAGATCCTCCTACCTGTATTATATTATCGGTAGCAAAAGGTCGATAGAATAAAATACAGTGTCAGATCCTCCTACCTGTATTATATTATCGGTAGCAAAAGGTCGATAGAATAAAATACAGTGTCAGATCCTCCTACCTGTATTATATTATCGGTAGCAAAAAGGTCGATAGAATAAAATACAGCGTCAGATCCTCCTACCTGTATTATATTATCGGTAGCAAAAGGTCGATAGGATTAAAATACAGCGTCAGATCCTCCTACCTGTATTATATTATCGGTAGCAAAAAGGTCGATAGAATAAAATACAGCGTCAGATCCTCCTACCTGTATTATATTATCGGTAGCAAAAGGTCGATAGAATAAAATACAGCGTCAGATCCTCCTACCTGTA